>NC_067245.2:301522489-301823680 GCF_019359855.2 Lolium perenne | reverse complement strand
CCGGCGGGACGCTTATATAGAGCTCCACTCGCATAACACAAGCAGTACGTAGTTCATGCATCCACAAGGCTAGAACCACAACGGGAGCACAATCATACACATTACCAAGCACCCGACGCAATATATTCTTTCAAACGAGGACGCTGAAGGAAATCAGTCGATCACGTGGCGACCTTCGAGCGGCCCGCTTTGGCCGGCGCCGGGCCGGGCACGAGCCGCTTCTCGCCGAGCACTGCGCCGCCGGAGGAGCCGTCGCCGCTGCTGCCGGCGCACCGCTTACCCTTATCGCTGCCGGCTTGCACCGACAAGGCACCCCTGGTCACATTGCGGTGAGGATGCACCAGAGCCATATTCTCCTCCTCCGCTATCGTGTCCAGCTTCGTCCTCGGGATCCAGTGGCGGCGGCGCTGCCTGATGATCGACGACAGCGGCGAGGACGAGGCGAGCTCCACGGCGAGGCGGGCGACGAGCTGGGCCTTGGCCATGACCAGCGTCAGCAACTGTTAATTAACCTGCAGATAATTAAGCAGACTGCATACGGATAGTCAATTTACACAGTAGCTAAAATATACGCATATGTGTAGTACTGTATATAAGCTTCGTGGTAGCTCATGGGAGGTCGTTAATTTGAGACCAGCCTGTATTTATAGAGCCACACTGCCGCAGATTTGAGAGCGTGTCTTCCACATATCTGTTTTTTGTTTTTACATCGCTTTCCACATATCTACATGGATGGTGACGACTGACCGCTAGAAAATTCGCAACAGATTTCCGAGGGTAGTGCCCGGATGAGTACTCCCATCGCAGGTACTGTTACTGCACGATACCATACGTCGTTTCTCTCAGCATGCGTTGATGGCATATGAGCTGGGAGCTCTGTGACGCGTTGGTCTCAGAGAAGGATGTCTGAATATTTCGGTTTGTGCCTGCTAGCTCAGAGCTTTCCAATTCGTGGTGAGCCTTGTGCATGCATTCGTAGTTCGGCACTGACGACTGGGTGTGCAGCAGAGGCCACAAAACATGAGTGTGTAAATTAATAGCTAGAACTAACTTAGAGTACACGCAAGACACTAGACATCTTTCATGCACCAGCCAATGCAAGATAGCCTATCTCGGCTGGATACCTGGGTCGATGAACATACTATTGTCCTATAAAATCTTTGGACATAATTTTGTTATGTGCTGATATATTTCCCAGCACGCAGCCACCAAATAGTTTTTCATCCAGTTGTGCAAGAATATGCAAACAGGTAGTACAACTGTCAAATTTTCACCTTTACTTTGATTGACACGCGTAGCGATCAAGTGTGTCCGCTATTCCCCATTGAGGAGGGCAGCCGCATGAGGCCAGGCAAGGCTCCTTCCTGGGCTGTCACCGCTTGCCGGCACCAGCAACTCGCCACGCATACGTACAGTACCGTACGCCTCAGCCTATCAGCGACCAGGTATGGGTTCAGATATTGAAACGAGAAGACGTTAGAGAGGCGCCGCTCCTCTCAAATCAGAAAGGTTTGGTTGCTAAATGTTGCTTCGGAAATCTTGGAAATGTCATCATGCCCGCAGGAACAGAAGACCGGAGAAGTTCAGAAATTTTACTTTTTGAAAACATGTTGCGAAGTTCAGAATAATTCACTGATGACCTTATTGCCAAGGCCCATCTGCCAAATAGATCATGCAACATTTTTTCAAAATATCCGATTGGCATTCAGAGAAAAGATCAGGGGAACCCACGGCCTTACGTTCAACAACAGTACATGAAAATTGCAGAAATTTACAACAACAAAAAAGAGGAAAATTCAGAAGCCACAGAACAATGGCACGAAAGGACAGTACACGTACAGTGAATAAAATCAGGTCAAGGAAAGATTTATGTGAGCAAGGTAAAAGCTTAGGCTGTCTTGTAACGCCTGCTGCCCGAAGCCCTGCGATACACGATGTGATCAGGAAGCTTCTGGCTCCTGGACCTGATAGCAACAGCAATACACCGCCCTCTCTATGTCCATTTCAAGTCGCTGCTGCTTACCTTTGCAGGCAGACACTCTTTCTCAGGTCAGGAAATCAACTCACCAGCATCGCACACAGCCAAAGTAAAATGATCCCGGAAATCAACTCACCAGCATCGCACACAGCCAAAGCTGAATTTTGAATTGCAATTGCAATAGGAGTATATATTCAATTAAAATAGGTACCCCTCAGTTCCATAATTCTTATCGGTACTTGGTTCAAATTTTGACGGAAGTAGAACAATGATTTAAACTTCTGAGAGAATCTACCATTATCACCAATATTATGAATGTTAATGTAAATTACAGTGTTCATCACGCATAAACCATCTTTGCCCTACAAAGATGGTCACGTAGGCCGTAACAGGTAGCGCCTAACCAAACTTATAACCGCCATTTATGTTTGAGAGTACACATATACCAACAACGCCCACATTTAACAATATCCAATCATAATTTATTCAGCAAACCACGAGTCACATGACCGCACGCCTCATGCTACAAGGAAGAGCAAGGATAGATTGCTCCCATGCTGTCTTCCTCGAGCAATCACTGGAATGGCCAGCAAACTCGGTGTGCCAGCTCCGACTATAGTTTACAGCCGGGAGATGAGCAGCGGGACGGAGACCGTGGCCGTTTGCTCAGCCATCGGGTGGCACATCTCCAGCATGTCCAGCTCCCGGAACTTCTCCAGAACCCTCATCCGGCACTCTTCGGCAGCCATCTCGCCAGTAGAGAAGGCTCCGTGCACCGTGCCAGTGTACTGGACGCTCGTGGCCTCCCCTGCAAAGAATAAGTTGTCGACGGGGATGCGGAGTTTCTCGTACAGGTCACGGGGCTTGCCCACACCATCAAAGGTGTAGGAACCAAGCGTGTTCTCGTCTGAGCCCCAGTGTGAGACCAGGTAATTAAGCTGCAACAAGATTTAGGCAACATGAACTTTTAAGAATTTGAAGCAGATATCATGATGTTTATATTGAGATTTGTGTTGAAATGCTAACCGGCTCAGCTGCATTAGGTAGGATTTTCTTTAACTGGGAGAAGGCAAACTGGGCAGCAGCCTCATCTGACATCTTTTCAATGTCACAGGCAAGCCGGCCTGCAGGCATGTAAACAAGAACAGGATGGCCCGTCGCCTTGTGAAGGTTGAGGAAATAGCTGCATCCATATGTAGTGGATGAAACTACTCCAAGGAACTCCACATTAGGCCAGAAAACCTCACTGAAGTGGAGAACTATTTTGTTCTCAACTCCAACTGACAGTTCTCTGATTGCTTCCTCCTTCCACTCTGGGAGCCTCGGCTCAAATTTAATGGTGTTGGCTTTAAGAACACCCAAGGGAACAGCAATGACTGCAGCATCCGCAACAAATGTTTTACCACTGCTTACAGTTACCTCCACCCTATTCCAGTGGCGAACAATTTTGACCGCCCTAAAGAAAAGAAAATGGATCAGTACTAACAAATGGTGGACTGGAACATGCATACTCAAAGAGCATTTAGAGGAAAGATGTGCATACCTGTGACCAAGGCGTATATCTAGTCCTTTTGCCAGAGTATTTATAACCGGACGATATCCACGAACCATGAGACCATGGCCGCCAGGAAGCAGCACCTCCTGCACCCCATTGCACAGAATATCGTCAGAAAGAAGGAAGGGTGATATGTATAAAGCATCAGCAAGATATATGGCTATTTAAGTAATGGGTGGGGTGAGAATCCTACCTGGTCCCAGCACTGGAGCGAGATTGCATCCGCATCAGTGGCAAACCAACCCTCCATGCGGCACAAATACCACTGAAGAACGTCATGCGCAATCCCTTCTTGCCTGAAGCGTGCACCATGATGTCAGATACAATAACCAATACCTTTAGGATAACCTATGCACACAGAGATTAGATGGTACGAACCTCAAGTGTGGATTTTTCTCCAGCACAATTGCAATGGCCTTAGCTATAGAAATATCTTCCTTCATTTCTTCCCTTAATTTGCCAGTCTATACAAATAACAAATGTTATAGGAAATCATAAGCCAATAATGTTGCAGAAAATCAATAAGCACCAAGAACCAAGAGATGTTGTTACCTCTTCCAAAATAGCCTCAAATATTTTCCCTATTTCTTCTACAAACTCTTGTGGAACTTGAGAGCCGTTAGTGTCATAAAGGGCATAACTGGAAGAAAATATATCAGGTTAGTTGAAGCATTATAGGGTTTCATCATAAATATCTACATACAGATACTAGATGGCCATTTTTTACCTCTCGAGATCATGGTCAAATAGCACAGAGTCATCTCCACTTGTGCGGTACAGTGGAAGTCCAAGCCTTGAAATGATTGGTGCCAGGGGATTTTCTTCACAAACACCATGAAGCCTGGTGCATACAAAAATTGGAAGTAAGATTCAGAACTGGTACTGAATGAACTTTTGATCATATATAGTTTAAATAACACTGTAAAAGCAGTTCAAAGAAAGAACAGAGCTCACCAAGATGCCCCCAGATCAACAGGAAACCCAAAAGAGTAGTCAGTGTGAACTCGACCACCTATCCGATCACGGGATTCAAGAAGAACCACCTGGAAAGGAATCACATTAGCATTGCTGATGAGATGACAAGTGTCTGCATCAAAAGGCAACACATGAATTGCAACTAAAACATCGGAACAAGAACACAAACCTCAAATGATGCATTTCTGAGCGCATTGGCAGCAGCAATGCCTGCAAACCCACCACCAATAACAATAGCAGATGGTGTGTGTGATTTTTTACTAACATTTTCACCATTTGAGCCTGAAATAAGAAAAAAAAAAAAGGTTTTACCTCAAATTCACAGTGGCAAGCTGAACCAGAAATTTTAAAATTAAGAAATAATCAATTGTGTGTATTGTTTTCACTATCATCTGGCAATGTAGAACTGATTCACCTTAAATTTGTAAAATTAGATATTAACATAGCCCATAAAGTCAACTTTTGGGCATATCTACTAGTAGAAGAAAGGAAGGCAGTAGGCAATGTTTTCTATGACTTCTGTCCATATTGAGAGATTACCTAAACTTCACTCTTATGGTGAGCTTTGTGCGTTATATCTTATGACGATGGATAGGATAAACAAAAGCTTTAAACTTCTGAAGAATTTGCTGTGACTGGAGGATGCTTGTGAGCTGTGAGGTTAACTGAGTACATGTATGTGGAGTTTTAGGGTGTTATTCTAGGTGGAGAGGTGTCCGGCCTTATGGGTGATAATTTGCTTGTATGTGGAAAAGGGGTATTCCAAAAGAAAAAAAAAAACATACCAGTTCATACAAAAATAACATAAAGAAGCCTACCAAGCAGTGAAAGTGCCGATACCGCCTGTTCTTCTCACATCAACCCTCCTCTACCCCCTCCACCATGGAGGGTTAGTAGTGAGGCATGTTCCCTGTCTAAGAACAATGATGGCGAAGTAAGACAGGAATATTATAGATTTTCGCTTACTACCCCCAACAACTTGACCAAGTGTGGACTGGAACTCTAATATTTGTGTTCTGTAGCTACACAGTGGACACTCAGATGTGTAAACATTTTATTGGACAGGCAGCTGCAGATTAAAAGTATATACCTATACCTATACCTACGACCACAGAGATAATTAGTATCTTTTCTGCTGTTAATTGACTGACGTGATGCACGTTCTTATAAATGAGTGGTTGGGCACATGGCACATTGCAATAAATGTGCAATAGGCGGCATGTTTTGAGGCTATTGTTTATGATCGTGTTAGCTTGTAGACCTAGCTTTAGCAAGGATATGCTTCTAACACTAAGACCCAAAAATAAAGATCCGCGTATATGAGGTATGTGAAACTGACAAGAGCACAGCTAAACAAAGCAAATGAAAACATATTTTCAATTGTAGCATTGGATGATAGCAACCCATAGAAAACTAGATCCACTAGCGAATATTCTGAACAATAATATATGCAGACTACGTTCATCGGTGCATCACAATAATGTCGATCAGTATGCATGGGGTGACGACACAAGACTAACCAAAAAACGTCACACACTCCAACGTGATGCAGTTTGGGTAACCTGATTTCAGGTATCTATGTACTATTTTAAGTAGTGTAGGAATCCTGTGTGAACACTACACTCTTCCCAACTAGTTTTCAGTGATAAAAACTAAAGAGAGCATAGGACTCCAAAACTACACATGGGCTTGATATTGCTAACGGGTCAACTGGTCAAAACCTAGAAGCTTCTGAAGTGGTGGGTTCCCTTTGCGTGAGCGTGAGGTGTTGGTCTAGGACAAATGTAAACAGCTAGTATTTCGTATTTTTCTTCCTCCTAACACCGACCAAGGAAATGGCAATCGTAGCTGGATGGTTGATGCCTCTTTCGTCTGGCCCACGACGTCCCTCCCAAGTCCCAACAACCATAAGCGACTACTCAAGTGTCTGGCATACCAAATCAAATTGGAACAACTGGTGCTAGATGGTGGCAAAATTCGATTCCTACACTAATTTTGCATCAGAATCAGATTTTTTTTAAAAAAAAAGCATCAGATCCCCCAATAATGCCTAATCAAGGAAAACAGCAGTACATACGAAATCTGGCGAGAGGAACCAGGGAACTTACTGTTGTTGGCCATTTGTTCAGCTCTGTTCTCCTCCTCCTTCAGAAATTACTACTGGGATTGGGTTCCCCTCCTCCTTCAGAAATTACTACTGGGATTGGGTTCTCCTCCTTGACGTTTACTACTACTACTGGAATTAGAATTTGAGTGGCGATTTGACAGGGGCTGCGGCGAGAAATGCAGCAGGAAGATGAGGAGGCAGGCGACGTAGTGGTTGGAGTTGGAGTTCAGTCCCAGATTCACGAAACAGTTCATGCAGTCTCGCGCAGCCGAATGGCGGAATCCCTGGGGAAATTCGCGGTTCTCCGATCTCGATCTCACTCCAGCGCCGGGACACCCATGAAACTTTGAGGCGATCCGGGTTGTGTTCTGGACCAGCTCCCACGCACGAGGCAGCACTGCGAAATCAGGTAAATAGAAGGGATCAGTAATATGCTTAGATTGGACAAAATACGCTTTCGGCCACAGGAAGCGGTCTAAAAATCGGGAGAGGAACTCCGGCGATCTCGGGCAATCTGGGCGCAGCCAAATCGCCACGGAACCGGGAAATCCCCCACCAGAAACCACCCAATCGAGCCGAGGTGATCGAGCAAATTTGGCTCCTAGGACGGGCCAAAAACAAGAGTCCGTCCGTTTCCGAACTACAGAACCATGGCGAGATCCTCGGGGAAATCGCGAAACCCACCTGGAAACTGGGCGGTCGGCCGGAGCAAGGAGATCTGCAGATCAAAATCGGCGGCGGAGGGGATTCGGCTGGATTTTTATGGGAGGGGATTCCAGTAGGTGGGTGGAGACAGAGAGGCTTTGTGCTTCTTCCTGGGGCGATTTTGGATTGGGGGAGCTTTTTCCTTCTTCCTTTTGGGCTCGGGTCTGGCTGGGGAAGGTGCTTTGCTCTTGGTTGTTGTTGGGCTCTCCTCTCCAGGTGGCGTCCCTTTATATATAGCCTCGTTCCGGGATACGTGCACCGCCCGGTGACCGGACGCGCGACACGGAGGTGACGTACCCACGTATCGCGCACGTTCGCTCGGGGATGGACGGCCCGGATCTGTGAGTTGCGGCCCGGACGTGCACGACCACTTCTTTCTGCGATGCACACCATGTGGCTCGAGCACCAAATTACACGTGGGAATATTATTAACCTTGCGCTTTCTGTGTTGTTCATTCGTGCTCTTTTCAAAAGGGTGCATGCACTGTTACACTTGAATGAATGCTTACAAGTCTTCAGCAAAAGTGTGTTGATCAATCATATCATCGTTATTGAGGTGGATGATCGAATTAAGAGAATTTCAAATACCTTTGGGGTTAATTAGTCCAACTTGTACATGTTTGGTCTTTCACGATTTTTCCGCCGAAGTTTTGAGACGACGGCGTCAAGTTGGATCACGTCTAAATCCCTCGTGTACGTCATGTCAAAGTGAACTAGAACGGGATTTAGGTGGAATCACACTTTCGTGGGCGAATTTACTAGGCAGTCTTCTGTAGCCTCGAGCCTACCCTCCGGTTTTAGTGAGAACCCGTCAAATATGTATTACTCAAGCATGATTCATGATAAAAGATCAAAATTTCATTAGTAATAGAAGCAAATAACCGTTAAAAATGGAGCTAAACTGGATACTTTAACGACCTAAAGCCTTATGTGGTATGTGTTGTGCATCTCAGTTTCGAAATTCTGTTGTAGATTGGGTTGTATTGTCATTTGAAACCATGTTCTGAATATTTTGAGCATATCACACTTTTATCTTGAATTCCCCACTGCCCACTTTACATCTCTAGTCAAGATGCAAATAGGGAGTTAGAGATGACATTTTGGAGGGTATATGGTACAACTTAGTTTGTCTAGATCTTTCGTCATTTTTCTTGATCTAACATACTAGCGTGGTCGTGGCCACTTTATGAATAGAAGTCGAATCCAGTCGACAACTGAAAAAACAACCGTAGTTCACTTTACCGATCAACATTGCATTCTCCATATTTTTACATGAAGTGTAAGTCTTTTTACAATGCTAAATTAGCTTTCTAAAAAACCTTGCATTTCCAAGGAGTAACATTGCATTAAAAAAAGCTTTCTAATGGATCGAGCCTTCACTTGGTCCAACAATATGCAGAATCCAACAGTAGGCATAATCCAACAATGGAAAAAATTGATAGAGCCTTCATGAACATATATTGGGATCAAACCTTCCCAAACTCCTCCATTTCATCCCTCACTCATTTTGTATCGCATCACGTCCCTATTATCGCCTCCATCTCAACCTCTGTACTGCGTCCCGCCTTTTTTAGGTTTGAAAACAATTGGGCATCCCAAGCCTCCTGCCACCAAACAGTCAACGGCCTTTGGGCCTCCATGAGCTTTCGACCAACGCAGGCCAAAGCTTGGTCGCAAAACTCAAACAAACTAGGTTCACGCTCAAAGAAATGGCAAAGGACGATCTTGCCTAATCACATGATCGAGGCCAAATGAAAAATGTAATCTTTCACTCATCGACTTAATCGTAGAACATAGACTGGAGACTGCGGGCCTATAATCATAGCACAATTTAACATTTCTTCGATGTTAGGGTTAAGTGTTATTGGTGACGGGGTTGTGATAGTGGTGATACATTGTTATACATAGGATGAATGCATAGAAGTCTCCAACAAAAAAAGTGTTGCAAAAGTGTGTTGAACAATCGTATCACCGTTATTGGGGTGGGCGAACGAACTAAGAGAATTTTTAATACCTTTGGAGTTTAATTAATCATGCTTGTACATGTTTGGTCGTCCATGTTTTTAGCTGGAATTTTGAGATAATGGTCAAGATTAAGGTGTCAAGTCGGATCACGTCTAAATCCCGTGTACGGGTCATTTAACTTTTCTACTGCAAATTTAAAGACAAAAGTTGCAATACACATGTCAAAGTGAACTAGAAATGGGATTTAGGTGAAATTGCACTTTCATGGGCGAATTTACTAGGTAGTCTTTTATATTCTCGAGCCTACCTTCCGTTCTTAGCGAGAAACCATCAAATATGTATGCCTCAAGCATGGTTGATGATGAAAGATCAAAATTTCATTGGTAATAGAAGCAAAGAACTATTGAAAATGGAGCTAAATTGAATACCCTAACGACCTAAGCCTTATGTGGTAGGTTACAAGGCTAATTGTGCATCTCAGTTTCGAAATCCCGTTGTTGATTGGATTGTATTGTCATTTGAAACTATGTTATGAGTCTTTTGAGCCTACCCGCCTTCATCTTGAATTCCCCACTACCCACTTACATCTCTAGTCGATATGCAAAAAGGGAGTTAGAGATGACAATTTGGAGGGTCTTTGGTGTAACTTAGTTTGTCTAGATCTTTTGTTTCCATTTTTGGACATGGTGCTTTTGTTCTTGGGTGCATATGCCCCTTTATTTAAAATACATTTTAAACATATTAAAAAATATCAAAAAGATTCAAAACAAAATGTTGCGTGTACATCTCAACAACATACATCTTCATGAAGTCATTTTAGGAAAAAGTGAATTATTATATGGCTTGTGAAAAAAGACAAAATCGATGCTAAAATAAGGCTTTTTACTAGGCATTTATTTGTATTTTTTTTCACAGGCCACAAAAATTATCAATTTAGTATGAAACTATAAGTGATGACACAGAATGTGGAGATATCTAGGTGATGACATAGAATGTGGAGATACACGGGCTAAAACATTTCTCTTAATTTTTTAATATTTCGAAATTCAGATTTTGGGTAAAGGCAACATATATATGCACTTAAATCAAAAGTGTATTTCCGTTTTTCTCAATCTTACATATACTAGCATTGCTAGTTTATGAATAGAAGTGAATCCCGTCGAAAACTGAGAGAACAACCGTAGTTCACTTCACTGAATAACATTGCATTCTCCACATTCTTACATCAAATGTAACGGAAACTCAATTTGGCTCCGAGATGCATATGCTCCCTGTAAAAGAAAAACATTTTTTGAAGTGTCTAAATTTTTTGATAAAAAAATTCTACATGTATCTGTTCGTTTCACGAAAAACCGGTACTTTTTGTGGTCTATGTAAAAAAGAGAAAACATTTTTTGTGAAAACTCTTATTTTTAGCACCAAATTTTATCTTTTTACACACGCCACATGACAGTTGAATTTTCATGAAACGACTTTGTGAGCATGTAGCACGTGAAGATGTATGTGCGTATTTTTAACATTTCAAAATTTTAAGATGCATTTCAAAATAAAGGGAGCATATGCACCCATGTGCCAAAACATCACTCCCCAAATGTAAGTCTTTTACAGAGCTAAATTAGCATTCTAAAAGGCATGCATTTCGAAAGATTAATATTACACACTCACTAGAGTGTGATCGCGTACATGTGAGTCTACATCGTCCTTGTAATCGAAAAGGACGGATCCTGTCGCCTCGTTTTCGGCCCTGGCCTGCGGGTAAGCAGCGCGTCCTTTTCGTGCATTCACCGGCCGTGTACGTGTACCCGCGGGTTCGATCGAGGCCCCGCGCGCGTGGGCATGTCCACGTTCACGTCCTGCTCGACCGCTCGTTGAAACTGGCGCCATGCAGCCTGTCCACAACGGCCGAGCGAGACACCCTACAACCTTGTTTTCAAGATTCTACACCACACAAATTAACACAATGACCCGCGTGTCAATGAGCACGAGTGGATTATTTATATGCACTAAAGATCCCTGTCTTCGGCCTTAGCTCGTTCTCAAATGCCCCAGGCGCATGTCCATCTCGCTTACAAAATTACGACAGTACACACATGTGTCACCATGTATTTGGATAACACATATCCATATAGTGTTGCTACTGGCTAGTCACATGACTCAAATTTCATGGAAATCCAGTTGATCGATCCGATCCATCCATTTGTGGAATGTATCACGCGGAGACGAACTGCCTCCATAAATATATAGATGAGAGTGGATTGTCTTTGCGATTCTGGCATCTCACTTTCTGAACTAACAACAACATACGGTGTTAAAGCGAATCTTTTTTCGTTGTCCGTTGTTGCCATCCCACCGAAACGCTCGAGCTGGACTGCTCCTGGCCGCGAGCTGCCCCACGAGCTCCCGTTGACCCGGACTGCCGCTGCCCCCTCTCACATCTCTCAAATCCTGGCTACATCCATCGGCCGCCGTCGGGCGGGGGCGCCGCCTAGAGGTGTCGAGGTCGCCGTTGGGTGGGGGCGCCATCGTGTTCCTCCGCGCCTCCACGCCTGCTTTGCGTCGTGCTCCGTCGACGGGACCTCGAGGGACTGGTGCCGTCCCGCCAGCCTGCCATGCCCTCTGTCGGCTCCCGCGCGCCGGCCTGCCGCGCCGCCCTTGCCGGCTCCCGCGCGCCGGCCTGCCGCACCGCCCTTGCCGGCAGCGCCCCGCGCGCCGTGGACCGCCCGATTGGAGAGCGACCGGTTGGAGCCGCCACCCGATCCGCTCCGCGCCCTCCTCTGGCTACATCCGGGGCGGAGCCGCTCGTGGGCAGAAACGCTCGGTAGGAGCGCCCGCGGTTCCCGGTCGCCGGCCCTCAGCTAGCTCAAGGGTCGGGCGGGGAGGCAGGGTGAGTTGCGCCGCCGTGCCGCCCCTAATGGCGGCAGGAATCCCGGGGTAGGGCTCGTGTGCTGGGAGATGGGGAACCTGGCCGACGGCCGACGCGCATGCTGGAGGGGGTTTCGGCGGCGGTCGGCGGCTAGACTGTGGGGCGGCGCTCGAGGCCAGCGGAAGTGGAGCTCGTGGCCGGAACGGGAGGTTGGGGAATGGGGTTCGATTTGGGAACGAGGAAGCCGACCAGAGCCGGAAGGTTGGGAGTTGGATTTTCCTTTTTAGCCAGGGCATCCAGGACTACCATCGGGCGCTACACACGACAACAGCCAAGGCGTTAACGGATATACGGATGGCGTTAGACACGTGTTAAGCAGCTAGGGGATGCTCACGTACCCCCTGATCACCAGGCTTCATCCGATATATAGATATAGGGCTTGAGTGCTTGACTGCTCACCGGAAGCATGACAATGGATATCTATGACCGGTGTATCCGCTGGGTAAAAATCCTATTAGAAGTATGGGTATGAAACAAAAAAGATCTATGAAAATATAACTGAAAAATATCAATGCCCATCGAGTAGAGCAGGTACGGGTATGTGATTCTAGCATCCATACCCGCATACCCATTCACCCTCCAAAATTTGGGAAGTGGTAATGATCTAACGTGCTTAATTTTCCCCTATTCACACATCCACGTAGCTAAGTTGAACCTCACATTTTCCGGTCCCACAATCGGTGGCATGTTAGTTAGGATTAGAAACCCAATTTAAGATCACTTCACCTCCCGATGTTTGATGTTTATGGGCAAGTGCTACTGTTTATGAGAATATGTTCTAGTTCATAATTGTGTGTTGATATTTATAATGTGTAGTTTTTATAAATTATGGTTACATGTTGTTATTTACAACTAACTTTTTGTCAATTGCATGTGTTATAAAAGCAGATATTTTTACAGTATTCATTTACTGGACGGATGATGGGTATGGAAAAAACTTCTACCCGTTGACGGTATGGGCAGGGTGGCTGGTAAGATTGAGAGTGACGTGTACGATTATGGGTGGCTCCAGCCGTACCCATACCATGAGGGTGCCATCCCTCAGTAACTTTTTCAAATATAGCGAGTAAATTTCCTTTTTCTTGTACGACAAAAGTTAGCATGAAGTCTGTGGTTAAGAGAGTCGTCCCGTGAGGCCGGCCATGAAGGGCGATTAGGTAATTCGAGTGTGATCGTATTGTCCACAAATGAGTGCACTTTCGTGTATAAAGTCAAACCTTTAACATTTTAAAGTTTAACCATGGTTATATAAAAGTCACTAAAATTTATGTCAACAAATAATAATTATTATATTCATGATATAATATATTTTTATCACATGGTTATTCTCGGTATAATAAATTTTATTATACTTTTATGTAAACTTGGTCAAGGTTTAAAGTAGTTCGATTCTTCATGAAAGCTGAAAGTACACTGTTTCGTGGATGGGGGGAGTACTTGCTTTTAGGTCAGCATCATCCTTGGTTAACGTTTCGGGTATATATTACGGGGAGAAAGAGGAGGTGATCTAAAAAATACCAATATAGTGTTTTGTACCTTTCTTTGACGATATCACCGGTCCGCCATGCATTCGGTGGCCTTGGGGCCTTGGAGGCCCTCCTGCCGGTGAGAGGTTTTGTTCTTTTCTTTTGGTATTTGAAGTGTCTTATTCAGAATGGTGCGGAGCCGACTACGTCCTGAAGTCAGAACAAGGTCCTCCCTTCCCTATAATTAGTCGAAAGGTTCGCCTAGCGCCTATGGAGCACGTGTGGAGTTGTCTTCTCGACAAATCTCCTAGAATCCGGTGTTCGTGTCAATTCGTATGGTTACAAGTCCGCGTTTTCCGATCTATGCTGGTTCTCATTTTTATGATGTTTCTGCTTTGATGTGCTAGGGACCAATACCGCACTGCGTACCCATATACTGATATACGCAGTGAGTATAATTTTTTATCCATATATACATATGGGTATAAAATTTTACCCACACCATAACCAACGGGTAACCGTACGAATTGTGCATCTAAAGTGTCTTCTTCAGATACAAGTGTACACGTACCCTGCTTATGCGGGTATGGTACTGCGGGTACCCGTGCCCACGGGTAAAATGCCGTAGTCTTCGCTAGATAATTTAAAGACCTATTTGTAATTTTAGAGTTCTTATTATACACAAGTAGACTTTTCAACAGCAACAAAAAGTCAGCGTCGTCCTTGTCACGGAGAAAGAAAAATCACAGCATCTCGTTTTCGGCCTGGCCTGCGTCAAGAGCGGGTCCTTTTCGCGCGCTCACCGACCGGGCACGTGTACATGATCGAGGCCCCGCGCGCGCGACGCACATGAGCACGTCCATTGATCACGTCGCGCTCCATCGTTGAAGCTGGCGGCATCATGATGCAAGCCGTCCAAAACGGCCGAGGACGACACGCCAGAAGAGCCATCCATGGTCGCCGCTGCCCCTACGACCTTGATCTGAAAATTCAGCGCCACAGACGATCGCATCAACGCGGGTGTAGAATGAGCACGAGGGGATTGTATACGCACTAAAAATCCCTGTCTTCGGCGCTCGTTCTCAAAGGGGCCACATCCTTTGCCTCATGCCCTCATCCATGTCCATCTCAGTTGAACCAGCACAAACACATATGTCACTCACCATGTGTTCGGATAACGGGATAAGAGCTATATATTCAAAATTTCACGGAAGTTCAGTTGATCGATCCCATCCATCCATCCATCCATCCGTTGGAGCAACTCTAGCCGATCCACATAATGTGAATTTGAAAAAAAAAATTATATACCGAAAACGGAAACACTACCTCAAAATTCCTAACACGTGGGGCATGCTTGTTTCTTTTCCTATTTCCATCATGTCTATCTTCTTCCTCCCGTGAGCACGAGGTGTTTGTGCACCCACCCATGTTCTCGCTGGCCGCCCACCCTCGCCAGTGCTCCCATGGGAAACGTGGCCATGTAGGTGCTTCCATGGAGGCAACCCATCAAGCCACGATTTTCCTAGAAATTGGTAACAACCGAATCTCCTCGCCGGAAATCAAGTCTCCTCGTCGTGGAACCAAGCTCAGAGCATCGCCGGCGTGGCACGGGAGCATTGGCTCGCTTCCAGTTCTCCTCAAATCGGTACCAAAAAAACTGGTTCTACGGAGTAGGCAGGCGAGTTAATGCGGGACGACGGACTGAATTCCTCTGTGGCATGCCATCAACATTGCTTCTTCTTCTTCTTCAGTCAAGCAACAAGGTAAGACAAGCGCTTCGAGGATCAATCGACTCTTTATTTTTTCTATTTTTTTTGTGCTTGTTATTTTCGTTGCCTAAGTTGTTCGCGCCTCATTTGTAAACTCGGCAATAAAAAGCTTTATTAATTTAACATTATGCTCTTTGAGCGTCCATTCAAAAAAAAATTAATCCAAAACACTGAAAATTATTGTGCGGCTTTTATGGTTTTCCGAGATCTATTTGGTGCATCTTTTTTAACTGATAGTGGACATATTCTTTACAAGTAGTAGAGTTGCTCTTCGTAGATATATCACGAAGAGGAACTGCTTCCATGTACTACCTCTAGACCTATTGAATCCAAGCGAGTTTACTCACACCGTAAGCTAGTTTTGGCTCCCCTCAAAGACGATTTAATCTGACCGGAGAGAGTATAAGGGATTAATAATAGATCACTCTTGTGCTTGTAAGGAATATGTCCGTCCGGTCACATCAACGAAACTATCGCAGGACGATGACGCGGTAATTGGGATGGCTAGCTTGCCGTCAGTTTCCACTTTCCACACGCAATTTTGAGTGCTTGGCTACACGCCTTACACGCATCGGTGCACCTGATCAGCGAATGCGATGCGAACTGGTGTTGTTGCCGTCGCTGTAATTGGGAACGCTCGACGAACGTGATCGAGTCTAGTCGAGTGTGCCGCTTGCAAGAAATCCGGTGAAGCAAGCTGCACGTACGTACGGCGATCACCGACACGGATGGATCGAGGGGACCGTGTCCAGCTTCACGTGACCTTGCGTTGCGTGCGTACGGAGGTAAAGTTGCGCGGTGACCCGGGAACACAAGAGTAGTAGGTTCGTGCGTTCCGTGGCGACGCTGCCTCCACATGAGTCGCGCTGGAAGCAGTCGCTCGCGTGCGTAGGCTCGTAGTACATGCATGGTTAGTTTTTTTTGAAACTTATATGAGGCTTTTTTTTTTTGAAACTTACATGCATGGTTAGTTAGCATGGAGCCATGGACACCTCGCAAGAACTGCTGTAGTTATGCTCTATAGCAGCATGGTTGGTTGTGACGGCGGATGCTTTGCTACCACCATCATCCGAGCTATCTATGGAAGATGCTCTAAATAATACGTTCCGTTCTGTCTGGCCCCATCTTGCTAGCTGCTTGTGACATAGCAATAGTGAAGTTTGGCCACTTTCTTTTCAAAGTTATTACTGATAACTAAAGAGGCAAATATTCGGGAGTGATGTTTTGGCACCCGGGAGCATATGCTCCCGGTTTTTAAACTTCGTTTTAAATACACTTTCAAAATGTTGAAAAAATTGAACACGAAATTTAGTGGGTACATCTCAAAATTTTACATGTTCACAAAGTGGTTCCACAGAAAACCGACATTTTAAGTGTTATCTGCAAAAAAGACAAATTTTGATGTAGAAAAAGGTTGTGTATGAGACGTTTTGTTTGTCTTTTTTACACAAGTCACAAAAAATATCGGTTTTCGCAAAACTTGATGTGCGCACGTAAAATGTCGATACGTAAGCGAGAAATTTTTTGTTCGAATTTTTTGACATTTTAAAATGTTTTTTCCGGTGGCAGGAGCATATGCTCCCATGTGCCGAATTGAATTTCCCCAAATATTCAGGGCATCTTCAGTGGGCTGACCCAAAATAACGACCCAATCGATCCGTTTTTGTTCTTTTGGATCGGCACACGGACAAATTGGTGGTGCATGTTCGGTCTTCTAAGCTAGGACGTGCAGACCCACACTAGTAGAAAAAGGAGCTTCCATCCTAACTCATTAGTCCCCAAAGATTTTAGCCCAGGACTAATGGGGTCTTTAGTCCCGATTCGGCAGGGAACCGGGACTAAAGCTCTGGGTCCAAGGGCCTCGTCCACGGCTGGTGTACGGCCGAACCTCTGGCCAACCGCGACTAAAGGTTCTCAGGCTTGGCCCGAGAACCTTTAGTCGCGGTTGGCAACACTATAAATACTGCTTACAGCACACTTTGTTTGTGTGTGAGCCACTTAGTGTTTCACTTCTATTCAGAAGGGGTGGTGGGTTTGGCTTTTATCCTCTTATGCACAAGAGGTGTTCGATGAAATGCCCGAGAGCATGATGCCACTTGTGTTCACATAAAACAAACATGATATGAAGTGTCAGAGCCACACTTAAGCTTTCTCATTTATTTTTCCTCCTTGATCGCGGTTAGCAACTTGAACCTTTCATGTGTTATTGATAAATATGCATGTGTATTTCATAGTTAATTTATATTATTTCTAGCTAGTTAGTTTAACAAATGCATGATGGTTAATTATATACTTTATATAATAATAATGCAGATGAATCGGCAATGGAGGTACGGTAACCAACTCTGTGACGAGTTCATTACGGGTTTGAATGATTTCCTCGCTGTGGCTAATGCGAACAAGCAGGGGTGGTTTTGTTATCTGTCCATGTGTTGCCTATAAGAATCAGAAGGGTTACTCTTCCTCAAGAACCGTTCACGTCCACCTGCTTCGGCACGGTTTTATTCCAAGCTATAATTGTTGGACCAAGCATGGAGAAAGAGGGGTTAGAATGGAAGAAAATGAAGAAGGGGATGATGACAACTATCCTGATCATTTCGGTGATACTTTCATGGAGGATGCTGAAGGAGGGGAAGCAGAAGGGGAAGGTGAAGGGGAAGGTGAAGAAGAGGCACGTGATGAGCCCGCTGATGATCTTGGTCGAACCATTGCTGATGCACGGAGTGACTGCGAAACTGAAAAGGAGAGGGAGAATTTGGATCGCATGTTAGAGTATCACAAAAAATCGTTGTACCCAGGATGCGATAATGGTCTGAAAAAGCTGGGCTGCACACGGGATTTGCTGAAACTGAAGGTACAGGAAGGACTATCTGACTCAGGATTTGAAAAGTTGCTGATAATGATGAAGAATATGTTTTCAAAGAATAACGAGTTACCCACCAGTACGTACGAAGCAAAGAAGGTTGTCTGCCCTCTAGGTTTAGAGGTTCAGAAGATACATGCATGCATTAACGACTGCATCCTCTATCACGGTGAATACGAGAATTTGAATGAATGTCTGGTATGCACTGCATTGCGTTATAAGATCAGAGGAAATGACCTTGGTAACCATGTTGAGGGCGAGAAACCCAGGAAGAGGATTCCCGCCAATGTGATGTGTTATGCTCCTATAATACCACGGTTGAAACGTCTGTTCAGGAACAAAGAGCATGCCAAGTTGTTGCGATGGCACAAAGAGGACCGTAAGTCGGACGGGGAGTTGAGACACCCTGCTGATGGAACGCAATGGAGAAAGATCGATAGGGAGTTCAAAGATTTTGCAGGTGACGCAAGGAACTTAAGATTTGGTGTAAGTACAGATGACATGAATCCTTTTGGCGAGCAGAGCTCCAGTCATAGCACCTGGCCCGTGACTTTATGCATCTACAACCTTCCTCCTTGGTTGTGCATGAAGCGGAAATTCATTATGATGCCATTGTTCATCCAAGGCCCGAGGCAACCCGGCAACGACATCGATGTGTACCTAAGGCCATTAGTTGATGAACTTTTACAGTTGTGGGGCAGACTTGGTGTACGTGTGTGGGATGAGCACAAAGAAGAAGAATTTGACCTACGAGCATTGCTTTTCGTAACCATCAATGATTGGCCTGCTCTTAGTAACCTTTCGGGACAGATAAATAAGGGATACAAGGCATGCACATACTGCTTACATGAGACTGAAAGTATATATTTGGATAATTGTAAGAAGAATGTGTACCTGGGGCATCGTCGATTTCTTGCCCGACATCATAACTTAAGAAAGGAAGGCAAGCATTTCAACGGCAAGGCAGATCACCGACCAAAGCCTACGGAATTGATATGGTCAAGGATTTGAAAGTCATCTTTCGAAAGGGTCCTGGCAGACAATCAGTTCCGCAGGGAGTTGACGGGCACGCACCCATGTGGGAAAAAAATCTATATTTTGGGAGCTAGAATATTGGAAAGTCCTAGATGTCCGCTCCGCAATCGACGTGATGCATGTTACGAAGAATATTTGTGTGAAACTGCTAAGTTTCTTGGGCGTGTATGGGAAGATAAATGATACAAAGGAAGCACGGCAGGACCAGCAACGTTTGACAGACCCAGAAGACCGCCATCCGGAACGGTTTTAAGGTTGTGCCAGCTACGCTCTTACCAAAGAAGAGAGGTCATCTTTTTTGAATGCCTAAGCAGTATGAAGGTCCCGTCTGACTTCTCGTCGAATATAAAGGGAATAATAAATATGGCAGAGAAAAAGTTCCAAAACCTGAAGTCTCACGACTGCCACGTGATTATGACGCAATTGCTTCCGATTGCTTTGAGGGGGCTCCTACCGGAAAATGTTCGAGTAGCCATTGTGAAGCTATGTGCATTCCTCAATGCAATCTCTCAGAAGGTAATCAATCCAGAAGATCTACCATGGTTACAGAACGATGTGGTCCAATGTCTTGTCAGTTTCGAGTTGGTGTTCCCACCATCCTTCTTCAATATTATGACGCAGCTCCTGGTTCACCTAGTCGAAGAGATTTTCATTCTCGGTCCTGTATTTCTACACAATATGTTCCCCTTTGAGAGGTTCACAGGAGTATTAAAGAAATATGTTCGTAACCGTGCTAGGCCAGAAGGAAGCATCGCCAAGGGCTTTGGAACAGAGGAGGTAATTGAGTTTTGTGTTGACTATGTTGCTGACCTTAAGCCGATTGGTCTTCCTCAATCGCGGCACGAGGGGAGCCTAAGTGGAAAAGGCACGATCAGAAGGAAATCAACGATATGTATGGACAGTCATTCTATGACTGAAGCATACCACACAGTTCTACAAAATTCCAACTTGGTGGCTCCGTACCTCGAGGAACACAAGAATATTTTACGCTCAAACAACCCGGGGAAGCCTGAATCCTAGATTACAAAGGCCCACATGGAGACTTTCGGCGGTTGGTTGTGAAAACATTTAATAAGTGACAATGATGTTGAAGATCAGTTGTACATGTTGGCCAAGTCACCATCTTTGACTATATCGACTTTCCAAGGGTACGAGATAAATGAGAATACATTTTACACGACCGCCCAAGATAAAAAGAACACCAACCAAAACAGTGGTGTCCGCTTTGATGCAGCAACCGAGAATGGGCAAAATGTCACATATTATGGTTACATAGAGGAGATACTGAAACTTGACTATGGACCTTTCTTTAAGATCCCTTTGTTCCGGTGCAAATGGTTCAAGCTAACAGGAGGTGGGGTAAAGGTGGATGAGCAGTACGGAATGACAATGGTGGATTTCAACAATCTTGGTTACCTTGACGAACCATTCATCCTAGCCAAAGATGTCACTTAGGTTTTCTAAGTGAAGGACATAAGTAGCAAATCGAGAAAAATGAAAGATAAAAAAATGAGTACATCATGCAATGATCCAAAGCGCCACATAGTTCTTTCAGGGAAAAGAAATATCGTGGGAGTGGAGGACAAGACAGACATGTCAGAAGATTATAATAAGTTTAGTGAAATTCCGCCCTTCAAAGTGAACACTGACCCAAGCATGAAGTTAAATGGCGAGGATGCTCCATGGTTACGGCACAGTCGTAAGCAAGAGACACAAGCGAAGAAATGATGTGTAATAATTTATTGTACCAAACTTTGTTGAGAAATTTTTGTTCCAAACTTTGTATGTACCATGTGAATTATATTATTTGTGATGTGTTTGGTGTCCATTTTCGAATGATATTTCGATTGATTCGAGATACCACTGATGATACATGAAATTTGAACTACAGCCAATGATGTGAAGGACATGTCTAGGCCTAGGAGTACATCTTGGGATGTTGGAGTGATTTAGTCATACTCCTGCCTAGGACTATAATATGCATACTCGTAGTCTTCGTAGTCTTCGCTGTTGTACTGGTAGTCGTCGCCTTCTAAGTTGCCGTTGTCGTCGTCGCTGTCGTCGTCGCTGTCGTCGGGCGGCGCTTGTGGCTCGAACCTCGACTGGTACTGAGGGTAGCGCAGGCGGGGGATATTGCAGGCCGTGATGTAGTCCATGATGCTCTGTAGAGTCCGGCCGCCCCACCATAGCCGATTGCCAGCCTTGTGGAAGTTCCCAGGAGGTAGACCCTCCTCTTCATACCTGGCGAGCGCCCTCTCACGCCGATTGATGAAGAAGGTGTCCCAAGTCTGCTGGTTGTCGGGATTCCAGTGGGGATTCATCTGCTACTCCGGCGTGAGGTTGATGTAGTAGTGGTTCGTGATGGCCGCCCCGGTGCGCAATACCCTGAGGGACGAGAGGGACCGGCACGCCTCCGGCGCTTAGGCTCCAGCCGGCGGGGACGCGGCGGTAGCCCGGTGGGCAAGGGTAGTTCGAGGCGCAAAGCTCCTCCAGCCGCTTGTAGGTTAGAGTGGGTACGGTGGAAGCCATAAGAGAGTGATGATAGATTCTAGAGATGTGATAATGCTGGCCAAGTCAGGTTACATATATATAGTGAGAAATGGCGGGGAAAAATGGGGGCGGGAAGACAGGAGGCAGGAAGAAATGGCGGGAAGCGGGGGGGAGGGGAAATGGAGGGAAGACAGGAAGTGGGGAAGACAGAGGCGAAAAGCAATGGTGGGAAGAATTGGCGGGAAGAAATGGCGGTAAACGGGGGGAGAAATTTTGATATATTATTTGTATTTTTCTGATTTTAAATGAATTAGTTTTATTTTTCTGAATATTTTGATATGTTATTTGTATTTTTCTGATTTGAAGTGAATTAGTTTTATTTTTCTTAATATTTTGATATATTATTTGTATTTTTCTGATTTGAAGTGAATTAGTTTTATTTTTCTTAATATTTTGATATATTATTTGTATTTTTCTGATTTGAAATGAATTAGTTTTATTTTTTCTGAATATTTTGATATATTATTTGCATTTTTCTGATTTGAAACGAATTAGTTATGAAAAAAAGTCCTTAGTCGCGGTTGGTGAGACCAACCGTGACTAAAGCTCTTTCGCGCGGGAACCAAAAGCCAGCGAAAAAGGCTTTAGTGGCGGTTGGTCTCACCAACCGCGACTAAAGCCCAAAAAATATAAATAGCGCGCCCACCGCCGCTCTGTTTTCATCAGTTACAGAGACTCTCCTCTCTCGAAGACGCCACGGATGAAGACGACCAGACGCGCCCTCGCCGACTGACATAGGCATCCCCAATGGGCCTGCCAAATATGGTACCCGGGGTTTACTGAAGGCCCACAAGTCGAAGGATATGAAGTTCGGGAGCCCGGATAGTATTAAGGAAAGTTAGAGATGTATTAGGAAAGATAGAGACTTGTAATTCTACGGGTTGAACTCGGAGAGTCTCCCGGAATCTGTAATCTTGTGTAACACGGTACCCTCGGCTCCGCCTCCTATATAAGGGGGAGTCGAGGGACAAAGAGAGGATCGAATCCATTGTCAATACAACCCTAGTTTCTTAATCGTCGAGTACTTTTCGGCTGAAACCTTCGAGATCTACTTGCCCTCTACTTCCAACTAAACCCTAGTCTACAATATGTAGGCATTGATAAGTTAATCCCTTGTCAATTGGCGCCGACCGTGGGGATTAGAGGTGACAAGGAGCTGATCTCGATGGCACGTTCAAGATCGTCGACTTCGTCGGTAGCAAGCAACGCGATGGATAGAGGTAAACGGATCGAAACTGATCTAGTCGATTTTGTTCTTCACCCGCCCTCCCGTTTGGATGCATATGCGTATCTGGAGGAGCCCATGGAGATGACGTTCGGAAGGTTCCGCTTCCGTGTCGAGAAGGAAGGATCGTATCGTCTCGAAATTCCGGTCTCGTCGGGATTATCAGCGGTTGATTCTGACTTTTCGGACTCAACGACATCAATTGAGTCAGGCAAAGGGGAGATTTCGCCGCCACGCTTCATCAACACTATGGCAAGCGAAAAGCTCGTCAAGATCTTTGGCGACATGTCCTTCGAGTCATCTGCGGACTCTGATATAAGCAGCGACTCAGACAGCATCAACAGCTTCAACTTCATCAACAGATCTATTGCTGTTGGAAAGGTCTTCACCAATCTATATGATGGTGTCACCAATCCTGATAAATATCAAAGTTCAAAATATCATCAGATCTATGCAATTGGAGAAGCAAGCCGATAAGAGCCGGAGACATCAGAGGCTTTCGACGATGCGGGAAACCCATATGTCGATCTTGCTGATCTCAGGCGAGGTTTAGGCACTAAGTATGTTGGGCCTACACCGCGTCTAAGGGTTCAACTCCCACAAGAAGCGTGGGACAGAGCCGCAAGAGCTATGGATGGTACAAAACCAATGACCACAGCTGCTACTGCAGAAGAATTGCAAGCTTACCAATACAGACTTGCTCGTGTTAGCAGAGAATTAGAAAAACAGACAGCTGCCCTGAATAGAAGAAGGGAGGCGGCTTCTGCGTCAAGCAGGCGAAGGGCGGATTTAAGCCAACATTCAGGAACTTCGGGAGATAGTCACAGAGAAGCTCGGAACAGAGCAAGATCTCGGCTGCAAAACATACCTGAGGCAGACAGAGAAAATTTAGTTCAAAACCTCGACATGTCCTTTATGTCAATCGACACGAGGGGGAATATCATCCCCAAAACACCGGAAGCTGGATACATGGCAACGCAAGCTTTCATCCTAGCGTCCAGGCCACCTCCCGGAGATCCAAGAGAAGCGTTGTATAACATGGCCATGGCAGGATGTGGAGCCATGGGAGCAGCATTCGCAACTACACCTCCCGAAGGAGCTGCAAGGCAAAATAGTCCACGACCTACTGTAGCAGTGCAGGATCCCCCGAGAGCGAGTGGGGTCAGAGATACAACGACTCAGGCTACGGTGGACAGAGCGCGACAGGACAGAAAGGAACATCGGCATTCACCAGAAGTTGATGAAGAAGATATGCGTGGACTCCCGTGCTTTACGAGACGAGTTCGGAAAACTCGAGTCCCGTCAGGATTTAAGTTACCCGACAATTTCAAGAAATTTGATGGTCTACAAGATCCCGAGGATTGGTTAGTTGATTACCTCGAGACGGTGAAACTGATAGGTGGAACCAGAGCAACAGCTATGCAAAGCATCCAAGTACATTTGAGTGGAGCCGCACGATTATGGATAAAAAAGTTACCTCCGGGGTCCATTGATAGTTGGGACAGTTTTGAGGACGTTTTTGTGAAAAAATTTCGATCCACATGCAAAAAACCCGCATCATTAGAAGAGTTGAGGGCTTGCAGGCAAAAGCATGATGAATCAATGAGGAAATACATCCAGAGGTGGAATATTATCAAAAACTCGGCAGAGAACATATCTGACGAGAGAGCAATAGATGCGTTCGTTGCAGGAATTCGACGAGGAGATTTCGTCGAAGACTTGGGGAGAACCAACCCAAGGACAGTATCAGCATTAATGGAAATAGCGAACAGATGGGCAGATGGAGAAGATGCTGTACACAACAAGCAACATAGGTCGCCCGAGGAGGATCGCAGTCGAAACTTTCAAAATAGACGACGATTTTCGCGACAGTTTTCAAATTATGATGCTCCTGGTCAGATATCGGCTGGATTTCGAGGAAACACTGGAGGAAACAATCGAGATGATTATCAAAGGAGTAGCGAGCAGCGAGGCGACAATAAAGACGACTCTCGTAATAACAGGCAAAATAATGGACCAAGGTTCCAGAGACCATATGTATCTCCTGAGGATATGATGAACGGACCGTGTCAGATGCATTTTTATCTTGACAATAACGGGAAGAGGCAGTCAGGACATCTGCAGAAGGATTGTCAAAATTTTCAAGCAATGTTGAGATTTGCAGGGCAAGCTAATGCTCAAGCAACGCACAGAAACCCTCAGGGGCCAAGGAGTGAGATCCACCTTCCACCTCCTCCCGCAATTACGGACGAAAATCGGCACCAGCTCAGAATAGCGGCAGCACCACATCCACCTCCATATATCGACCCCAACGCCAACGGCACGGTCTCGATGATTCAGAAAGCTAGGCCATCCAACAGGGCCCAGAAAGTAATCTCGCGTCAATTATTTATGGCAGAAAAGATGCCTCCACCAACAATTGAGTACCTGAATTGGTCAGGACAGGACATTGGCTTCACAATAGCGGACCACCCGCATCAAGTTCCTCGACCAGGGCAATCAACACTTATTTTACCAGCGGTGATCGCAGGATTCGACGTTTCTCGAGTATTCATAGATGGAGGCAGCAGTCTAAACCTTATGTATGCAGATACACTAAGGAAGATGAACATATCCCTGGCGAACTTAAAACCAACTGACACACGTTTCCATGGTATCACACCAGACAAGCCAAGTTATCCATTGGGGAAAATTAATCTCGACGTTCAGTTTGGAACCCGAGAAAATTACAGGATAGAAAGACTAGAGTTCGAAGTTGTGGATTTCCCGTCACAATACCACGCTTTATTGGGGCGACCAGCATATGCCAGGTTTATGGCGGTACCACATTATACATATTTGCTATGGAGGCTCCCTGGACCTAAGGGACCAATTACAGTAAAAGGCAGTTTTGCGCTAGCCGATAAATGCGACAAGGACTTTCATCGAATGTCAGAAACTTTCGGGATGCAGGCGGAATATATGGCGTCAAGGCTAACAACCGATTATGACGTGCTGCCAAACACAGTGAGGCCACTCAGAGAACCAACCTTCGACACTACTAAGGATTCTAAGGAGGTCCAGATTCATCCGACAGATCCCAAGAAAACGACATCCATTGCAACAAACATGGACTTGGCATAGGAAAGCACGCTCGTCGAGTTCCTCCGTGAGCGCTGGGAAATCTTCGCATGGTGTCCACCTGACATGACAGGAGTACCCAGGGAACTTGCCGAGCACCACCTTAATTTGGATCCAGTGGCGAAACCAATCAAACAACCCTTGCGGCGTTTTTCGGAACCAAACCGCAAGGCTATCCTGTCAAAAATTAACCGACTCAGAGAAGCTGGCTTCATCAAAGAACTGCATACGGAGGCCACATGGGTAGCTAACCCAGTACTGGTCCCGAAGAAAAACACAAAAGTCCTTCGCATGTGCGTCGACTTCACGTGTCTGAATAAACATTGTCCAAAGGATCACTTTCCCCTCCCGAGGATCGATCAAATTATCGACTCTACGGCAGGATGTGAACGTCTTTCCTTCTTGGATGCATATTCTGGTTATAACCAGATCAGACTAAAAGAGGACGACGAGGTCAAAACAGCTTTTATAACACCTTATGGCGTATTTTGTTATAGAACAATGCATTTTGGTCTGAAAAACGCGGGAGCAACATATCAGCGGATGATGCAGAAGTGTCTTGCAACACAGATTGGTAAAAACGTACAAGTGTATATCGACGATGTCGTCATAACAACAAAGAAGGGGTCAACCTTGATCGAGGATCTGAAGGAAACTTTCGACAACCTTGACAAGTTCTGCCTCAAGCTGAACCTGACAAAATGCTCTTTTGGTGTTCCTGCGGGAGAACTTCTCGAGTTCCTAGTTTCAGCAAGAGGGATCGAGGCCAACCCAGAGAAAATCCAAGCTATTGTAATAATGAGGAAGCCAACAAAGTTGAAAGAGATACAAAAGTTGACTGGGCGAGTCGCAGCACTGAGCAAATTCGTCGCCAGGCTAAGAGAAAAGGCATTGCCGTTCTACGCTTTGATCAAGCAAGGAGAGAAGTTTCAATGGAACGAAGAAGCAGATAGAGCTTTCGAGGATCTCAAGCGCACAATCTCGACACCACCAATCTTGGTGGCGCCTAAGGAGAAGGAGCATCTCCTGTTATATCGCAGCCACGCCTCAGGTGGTTAGCACAGTGCTTGTGGTCGAAAGAGAAGAAGAAGGAAAACTCCATGGAGTGCAGCGGCCAGTATACTTCGTCAGCGAAGTCTTATCACCTTCCAAACAACGGTACCCGCAGTACCAAAAGCTAGCATATGGAGTGTTTACAACGGCAAGAAAACTGTGACACTATTTCTCGGCGCATCCGATTATAGTGGTCAATGAAGCGCCTTTATCCAATATATTAATTAATCCAGAGGCTACGGGTCGTGTCTCCCTTTGGGGAATAGAGCTTTCCCCTCGGGATATCACATATGAAAAAAGAAAAGCAATAAAGTCGCAAATCTTACCAGATTTCATCGCAGAGTGGATGGAGCTACAAAATACGGGACCTCCGGATCTATCGAGAACTTGGACTATGAACTTCGACGGATCCAAGAGATTGGAAGGAGCTGGAGCAGGCGTGATACTTATATCACAACAAGGCGATAAGTTAAAATATGTCTTACGGATGACGTTCCCAAATGCGTCTAACAATGAGGCAGAATACGAAGCTCTTATACATGGGATGAGATGGCGAAGGCCTGTGGCGCAACTCGCTTAAAAATCTTCGGCGATTCACAACTGGTGGCTCAGCAAGTCATGAATCAGTGCGACGCAGTCAATGATAGTATGATAGCATATAAGGAAGTGTATAACGAGCTCGAGAAGCTGTTTGACGGATGCGAGGTAAATCATATAAGCAGGCTAAGCAATGATGAAGCTGATGTTCTTGCAAACATCGGGTCGCAGTGTCTCGCAATACCACCTGGTGTGTTCTGGGAAGAGATAGCTGAAAGATCAACCAAGGCGAAGAAGCAGCAGAAGAAGGAGAAGGAAGAGAAACCCTCGGAGGCTAAAGAAATACCATCAGGAGAAGAGGATGAACCAGAGGTAGTCATGATGATACAGATTCCGTGGATGCAGGCGTACATAGCATATATTTCAAGGAAAGAACTACCTGACGTTCCAGTTGAAGCAAGGCGAGTTATCAGGCGATCCAAAGCCTTTACTGTGGTAAAAGGAGAGCTGTATAAACGAAGTATCTCGGGAGTATTACAACGATGTGTCACACCTGAGCAAGGGAAGTTAATTCTGAAGGATGTACACGAAGGAGTGTGCGGACACCACTGAAAGGACACGGATGTCGCCTAGAGGGGGGGGGGGTGAATAGGCGATTTAAAACTTTTACGAGATGGGCTTAACAAATGCGGAATAAAACTAGCGTTTACTTTGTCAAGCCCAAAGCCTATATACTATGGTTCACCTATGTGCACCAACAACTTATTCTAAGCAAGAGTTCACCTATGTGCACCAACAACTTATGCTAAGCAATACAAGCAAGTATGTGATAGCAAGATATATATAACTTCAAGCACGATGGCTATCACAAGGTAAAGTGCATAAGTAAAGAGCTCGGGTATAGAGATAACCGAGGCACGCGGGAGACGATGATTTATCCCGGAGTTCACACTCTTGCGAGTGCTAATCTCCGGTGGAGAGGTGCGGTTGCTTAGTGCTCCCGAACGCCACAAGAGGCTCACCTTGAGGTGTGGTTGCTCGATGCACACCAACGCCACAAAGGCCTCACCCCAAGATGCGGTACTCACACCACACACCGAACGCCACGAAGGCGCCTCACCTAAATCTCCGGTGACCCTCGCCACAAAGGCCTAGGTCACGGTTCCACTAAGGGATTTCCTTCGAGGCGGAAACCGGGCCTTACACAAAGATTGGGGCACACATCCACAACTTAATTGGAGGCTCCCAACAAATCGCCACAAAGGCCTAGAATCCGTCTAGGGTTCCAAGAACCCAAGAGTAACAACTTCCTTGCTTTCACCTCCACGAATCACCGTGGAGAACTCAAACCGATGCACCAAATGCAATGGCAAGAACACCACAAAGATGCTCAAGTCCTTCTCTCTCAAATTCCAACAAAGCTACAAAAGCTATTGGGGGAATAAGAGAGGAAGAACAAAGGAATTCACAAAGAACACCAAGATCAAGATCTAGAGGATTCCACTCACAAAGAGATGGATTTGATTGGTAGAAAAGTAGATCTAGATCTCCTCTCTCTTTTCCCTCAAATGGGGGCAAGAATCATGGAGGGATTGAGAGATAGTGCAAGCTTCTCTAGTTCAACAATGGAGGAGAGAGAGAGTGAGAGAAGCACAGCCCAAGGAGGAAGAAGGGGGTATTTATACCCCCAAGAAAATCGAGCCGTTTGGGCAAAAACGGAGCCGGATATTCCGGCCCAAGTTGGGGCCGGATTATCCGGGCCGGATAATCCGGCCTCGGGGACAAAACCTGGACAAAATCCGGCCAAAAATCCGGCCCCTATCCAGAGCTGCTTTTCTTCCGGTCCTTAGACGATTTCGGGGGCCGATATTTCCGAAAGATCCGGCCCGGATAATCCGGCCCGGATATTTCCAAAATATCCGGCCTAAGAAAACTGCAGAAACACCAAAACTAAAACGGGCATAACTTTTGCATCCGGACTCCGATTTCGATGATCTTGGGCTCGTTGAAATCACAACAATGAGCTCTACAACAATATGCATAGAAACATCATAGTCCAGCAAAGGAGGATAGAAACAAATGAAGAAAGGTTTGACCTATCTCAAAAAGACATACCGGTAAAACCTCCAATCTTGAAAATGCAACAAGTTGCCCATGGAAAAACCATTCTCAATGAACTAGAGCTTGTCATGAGAATAAGCACAAGCTCTAAAACATCACATGGATAAGATCCAAATAAAACCAAGAAAGATGATGAACCAAACTCGAAAACGCAACAAGTGATCTATGCGAAATCCGTTTCGATGAACTAGAGCTTGTCATGAGAATAAGCACAAGCTCTAAAACATCACATGGATAAGGTCCAAATAACAACCAAGAAAGATGATGAACCAAACTCGAAAACGCAACAAGTGATCTATGCGAAATCCGTTTCGATGAACTAGAGCTTGTCATGAGAATAAGCACAAGCTCTAAAACATCACATGGATAAGGTCCAAATAACAACCAAGAAAGATGATGCAAGGATGCAAAGGTTTGAGCTCTCTCCGAACGATACGATCGAGTTACTCACTCGAGAGCCCTCTTGATAGTACGGCAACTAAACTATAAACCGGTCTCCAACTACACTATGAGACCGGTGAGAAACAAACCCTATCAAGAGCAAACCTTATACTTGCGCATTCCACTTGAGCTCGATGACGACGATCTTGACCTCAACAAGATGGAACGCCTTTCTTGCTTGTGCTTGCTTGACGAAGTCTTGTGGATTGCTCCCCCATAATCCACCATGGGAGAGCTTCTTCTTCGCGCATCTTCACATATCCATGATCACCATATGGATGGCAAGACTCAAGCAAAGGATCTCTTCGAGATGGCTCATCTTGAACTTGCACTTCATTTCTTCATTCTTCATCATGTTGATGTCTTGAAGTAGCTTGAGGGCTCACTTCATCTTCATCTTCATCTTCATCTTCGGCGCATCTTCACATATCCATGATCACCATATGGATGGCAAGACTCAAGCAAAGGATCTCTTCGAGATGGCTCATCTTGAACTTGCACTTCATTTCTTCATTCTTCATCATGTTGATGTCTTGAAGTAGCTTGAGGGCTCACTTCATCTTCATCTTCAAGACATACTTGACACTTGATATCCTTCATCAATTTCTTCTTATTGCAACCTTGAAGCCAACATATGGTTCAAGAATTGCCTATGGACAACTCCTACAAATATAACTCAATGCAAACATTAGTCCATAGGGATTGTCATTAATTACCAAAACCACACATGGGGGCTCCATGCACTTTCAATCTCCCCCATTTTGGTAATTGATGACAATCTCTTTGAGAGGGTTTATATAAGGAATTTAAGTAACAAATAAGTTGAATATATAGAGCAAACTCCCCCATAATATATGCATGTGTGAATGATCTTGACTTTCATTGCATATATTGGCATTCAAAGCCTAGTGGAGTTTCCTCTAAATATTCAACTATGCAAAGCAACAAGATGCAATGCAATAAAGGCACATGCTTAAGCACAAAGCAAAGACATAACCAAATTCCCTTAAACCCTCCAAACTTCTCCCCCATTGGCACCAATTGCCGAAATGGGTGAAAAATTTAAAAGGCTAATATAGTGAGAGTTCCTCCATAGCGTGTGCATTTCTCATAATTTGAGTGGAATCAAATGCACATATCCAATGGCGAATATTCGGAAGGAATCACACTATAGATAGGATCAAAGATTGCAAAAAGATAACAAAGTCAAGAAGCTTCAACAAATGAAGCAAGCAACCAAATGAGTCACAAAGAGGATACCAAAAGAAAGATAGATATTATGATAAGATCAAGAAGATTGCTCTAAATAATATGAGGAAGCTCCCCAAGGTTTGTGCACAAAACTAGACAATTTGCATTGGAGTATAAAGTGCACAAACATGGAATCATCACTCCCATAATATCATTCAAAAACAAAAGATACCAAGTGAATCAAACTCTAATGATCACCACAAGATAGTGCTCTAAATCAAATGAGGAAGCTCCCCAAGGTACATGCATAAATTAAAATGTTGTATTTGAATACAATATGCATAACATGGAATCCTCACTCCCTCATTACCATTTAAAACACAAACATTTGGAATAGATCATAGATAGAGAAATAAGCTTAACACTTGCAACAAACAAATAGTTGAGCAAAAAGTAAGAGGCACCATAATAAAAGGCTCAACCAAGAAGATATGTGAAAGGCATGATAAAGCATATTATAAGACTATTATATGGATGAGCAAAAAGCATCATCATAGTCTTCAATGAATTATATTTCTTAGCATGACCAATCAACATGCAACAAATAAAAAAGATATCAAATGGAGATGTATCATCTCTTATGTGTATAAGTTTCTCTAAGTGGACAATATCACAAAGATATTTATCCACAAAGAAACATGCACACACCAAATAGATACGCAAGAAAAATAGTATGATATCCAAGACGAAGTCATGCAATATACCAATAAGAATTTTTGCTTAATAGCATGGCCAAAGGCTCAATTTTATCTCATTGTACATTCATGAACTTCAACCACAAACAACTAAAATACATCACAAATATCAACAAGGGATAGAAGATAGTTGGGATGCATTTGAGAAAGGTAACAAGTATCACAAACGGGGATACCAAAAGAAGTAACTAAATTTGCACTTTCATCTATATTGCACATGTGAGAGCCTTGAGGAATTGATATGCAACAAAATTGCTAGATAGGCATAGTTGGGATGGATGAATCATGAGCATGATTTAAAATACTTCCCAACAAATGCACTCATCTCAAATTACTCACATTCACAATAAAGAGGTTTCATTAAGACTTTTGCAAGAAGCACAACATTTGCAAATCAAGAGATTCATGCCAAGATGCAACCATAAGGTTGGATACAAGAAAAGTATGCATGAGAAGATACTTGTTACCAAGATAGCATTGGTGTGGATGTAGTAGATATGTGTTCGTTGATCATCCTAGCTTGCCTCACGTTACCATTGAGTCACCACTTCTTTCCAAGAGTGAGACAAGCATTCAATGCATATCCATTGTACCTAACACAAAGGTAAGTACAAAATGGTCCCCAAACTAATTGGGTCCGAAGTAGTTAGACACACTACAACATATAGGACAAACTCCACAATTCTATGTGCATATAGATATGAAATTGAATTTCATGCACATCTTAGCCAAATTAGGATTTGATGGAGTTTACCCTATATATTGGATCAAAGAAAGTGACACATGCCATAAGATATACATATATTAAATATGCATGCACAATACTTTCAAGAACCAAAGGAAGATACAATTTGGACAAAACACCAAATAAACCAAGAGACAATGGTTGTCCAAATTATATCAAAGAATCAAATCAACACAAGATTGACTCCAAAGACTTATCTCATTATAAGAAGCTAATTAAACCTAAGCACAAAGGAATGAGATAACCAACTCCCAAGAGAGCAAGGTTCCAACAAATAAACCAAACCCTCGACACTTTTTATGATGGCACACAGTACCAAAAAGAAAATTTATGACTCCCAAAACCAAATTTTTGATAAAGATCAAGAGAAGTTTATATAACAAATATAGGAGAGCTCCCCAAGATTAGTGCATTATCTAGGATTTAGAATATGGATACAAAATGCACACAACTAGGATCATCACACTACCTATATCTACTAAAAAAAGCTAAGAAAGTTTGAATAGAAAAAAGAACACATGGGAGTCAAAGCACAACAAATTCATGGCAATAAATAAGGCAATTTAAACACAAGATCCATAAGATGCAAGGAAGACACATGGGAGTCAAAGCACAACAAATTCATGGCAATAAATAAGGCAATTTAAACACAAGAGCCAATGTAGATATGATCAATAAATATCTACCTCATAATTGATTACCAATTGTCCTAGGACAAGAGGTATTAGGAAATATTTCCCGGTGGTAGTTTGTAAGTATACATAAGATCATATTTACAACGAACAAAGCATATGGTAAAAGATAAGAGTTAACCATCATGCAAAGATAGTTTCTTGATAGCTTCATTTAGTCATACCAACATGCAAGGCAATTAATAGTATTCATACCAACATGCGAAGCAATTAATAGTATTCATACCAACATGCAAAGCAATTAATAGTATGACTTGAAGCACATGGTTTTCCAAAAATGTATTGATGGACACGTTGTGAAAAACCATGCCAAGAAAAACTTTCACAAATAAGATCCACAAAGATATTAGCAATGAAGCCATTTAAGCAAATTGGAGCTTGTTTGAGCAAACATGCCACATAGGAGAGAGATAAATTACGGTATCAATTCTATGTGACACAACCTCAAATGTTCACATTTTCTAGGCTTGTAATATGCACAAAGCTTATTACTCCCCCATAATGTGATAAGGAATTTATTTTCACAAGAGGCAAATAAGATCCAAGTAGAGATATTAATGGACATTAGAATTTGAATTTCTCATGAAGATGACATACCACATAGAGACTAGATAATCTTGCAATATCAATTCTAAGTGGTATTCCTCATGTACACACATTGTTAGGATCATGAAATTCCCAAAGGAATGTCACTCCCCCAAAATGGGATTGTCCATTAATCGCTCATAAGAGCCATATAGGATACAACAAGATGCAAAGAGGCTCCAACACACACACAAATACATGGTGTGCAACCTAACATACATAGACTTGATTTCTCAAGAAAAACTAGTAGGATGCACAACATATACAAACATATGTTAGGAACAAAACTAACACATGCAAAGGGGCGAGTAACTTTCAATATAAAAGAGTTGAGCACATGTTACCGCAAGGAGGAACATTGGGTGTATGATAGAAGTAAGATAACCAAAAGACTTGGCTTGAGATAAGATAAGTGATGAAGATCCCTTAATTCTTCATGATGTAACCAAGTCTCCAATGCCCACCAACAAGCACCTATTGATCAAGTTTTGGATTGTTGGTCCCCAACTAAGTTGGGTCCTAAGAGGTTAGTCACAATAGGCTTGGCAACCCAAATGGTTCTTTTCTTGACACCACTTTGAGCACCAACATATTTGGCAAACACATTGCCACCCTCATCCTTACGAAGAGAATAAACATCATCAATGGAGATAGAGTTGGATGAGGTACCAATAGTGCAAAAAGAGGAGATGTGGCCCTTCTCACGGCATATGTAGCAAGTTCTTTTCCTCTCCTTCTTCTCACTAGATTTCTCCACAATGGGAGCATTGGCTTGATTCTTCTTGGGAAGTGGCATTTCTTCAACTTGAGGTTGAATATGAGTTTGAGCTTGAGGCCGCTTCCCTTTTTGCTTCTTCTTCAAAGGGCAAGATCTAACATGGTGCCCTTCAATTTTGCACTTGAAGCAAACAATCTTGGCCGGGTCTTTGACTTGTACTTGGCCCTTCTTCTTGTTGTTGTTGTTGTTGGACTTGTTCTTGTTGTTGGATTTGAATCCAAGTCCACTCTTGTCATTGGGGGATTGTTGCACACTTAACATCGTGTCAAGTTTGCATTTCCCTTCATGACTCTTTACCAAGTCATTCTTCAAAGAAGTGACTTGAGCCTTGAGCTCTTTGATTTCCTCTACATGGTTAGTAACAACACAAGTACTAGAGGAAGTAGAACCTTCATTGTTAGAGCAAGAAGGCAAGGAAGATAATTCATCACAAGATTTAGCAATATTATGAGTGGATGAATTACTAGGACTAGCACATGGCAATATAACATTTTGAGTAGTAGTGCTAGTACCCACATGAGGCTCACAAGGTGTTGCCTTAGATATGATAGCCTCATGAGCTAACTTTAGCCTATCATGAGAGGCTAGAAGATCCTCATGGGAGCTAGCAAGCTTTCCATGATTTTCTTCCAATTTCCCATAATTGCTAGTTAGCAAATCAAGTTGAGCCCTTAGCTCAACATTCTCCTTCAAGGTAGATGCTTCACAAGAAGTAGAGTTAGTAGCACAAGCATCATTATCAATAGCAATAGGAGAAGGCAAGTTGGCATGCACTTTTAGATAAGAAGCTTTAAGTTGCTCATGCGACTCGGTGAGTTTGGTGAGCGTACTCTCAATGACCCTTGAGCCCTTTTTGAGTTGCTCAAAATCCTCAAGGAGTTTAGAATTAACAAACACAAGCTTATCATTTTTTAGCTTTAGTTCATTTGCCATCTCAAGAGCTCTATCATGGTTTTCCTTTTCTCTAGACAATTCTAGAGCAAAGGTCTCCTCAAGAGCTTCCTTGATGGTTTGTTCTTCTTCAAGTTCATTCTTTAAAGATGCTACATCATCGGCATACTCTCGTTCAAGAGCACCCTTTTTATCAATGGTGTTCTCATGCATCCAAATAAGTTTTTGGCTCTCAATAGCGGTAGTCAAGATTTCAAAGAAGTGAGTGCTAGCAATTTTATCTTTGCAAATAATCTTGAATACACTCTTACCCTTATCGCGTAGAGAGACAACCCAATCCTCTTCTTCATATTCATCCTCATTCTTATCACCACGAGACATATTAGGTTCCATGGTAGGAGGTACCGTGGAACCCTTGGCCATAAGGCATATATGAGGACCGTGAAATAAAGATGAGGAGTTACTTGAGCTCCTTTCAAGATCTTGTCTTGACCAATAGAATCTTTGGTTTCCTCTACATTGTTAGACACACAACAACTAGAGGAAATAGAATCATTTTTATCATGGCCACAAGACAATGCAAGCATATCATCATTAGATTTTTTCAAGCAACTTACACATGATATGCAAGGACTATCAACACAAGAATGTAAATCATTTCTAGTGCTAGATGTGTTTAAGTCCAAAGATGAACCATTGCAATGAGATATAGATGAAGGATCATCAATAGTAAGCTCAATACCAACATTGCAATTTCCATCACCACTCACCATATCATTACCTTGTGTCTTGAAACACTTTGGTGAAGTGGATGAAGATGAGAACTCATCACGGCCGGAAGTGGAAGCAATACAATCATCCTCAATGATATTGGACACATCATATTTATCTCGAAGTTTTGTCCATAATTCATGAGCGCTCCCAAAAGGCATGATTGAAGAAGTAACTACATTGCTCACAACAATGGAAAACACATGAGAAGCAAGAGCATCGAGACAAGAGTTTTTCTTCTCCTCATAAGATAAATTTTGGGGATCCTTAGGAGAAGAAAAACCCATGTCAAGAAATCGCTCCATGTTCGGAAATACCCCGCAAAATATTAAGCACATAAATTTTCCATAGATCATAATTTGTGCCATCAAATATAAACAAGTTATTGTGATCTAATCCCCTAACCGACATCTTTACTCTCAAGGCGGTGAAGCCTAAGAATGAGAGACCTTGCTCGATACCAATTGAAAGGACACGGATGTCGCCTAGAGGGGGGTGAATAGGCGATTTAAAACTTTTACGAGATGGGCTTAACAAATGCGGAATAAAACTAGCGTTTACTTTGTCAAGCCCAAAGCCTATATACTATGGTTCACCTATGTGCACCAACAACTTATTCTAAGCAAGAGTTCACCTATGTGCACCAACAACTTATGCTAAGCAATACAAGCAAGTATGTGATAGCAAGATATATATAACTTCAAGCACGATGGCTATCACAAGGTAAAGTGCATAAGTAAAGAGCTCGGGTATAGAGATAACCGAGGCACGCGGGAGACGATGATTTATCCCGGAGTTCACACTCTTGCGAGTGCTAATCTCCGGTGGAGAGGTGCGGTTGCTTAGTGCTCCCGAACGCCACAAGAGGCTCACCTTGAGGTGTGGTTGCTCGATGCACACCAACGCCACAAAGGCCTCACCCCAAGATGCGGTACTCACACCACACACCGAACGCCACGAAGGCGCCTCACCTAAATCTCCGGTGACCCTCGCCACAAAGGCCTAGGTCACGGTTCCACTAAGGGATTTCCTTCGAGGCGGAAACCGGGCCTTACACAAAGATTGGGGCACACATCCACAACTTAATTGGAGGCTCCCAACAAATCGCCACAAAGGCCTAGAATCCGTCTAGGGTTCCAAGAACCCAAGAGTAACAACTTCCTTGCTTTCACCTCCACGAATCACCGTGGAGAACTCAAACCGATGCACCAAATGCAATGGCAAGAACACCACAAAGATGCTCAAGTCCTTCTCTCTCAAATTCCAACAAAGCTACAAAAGCTATTGGGGGAATAAGAGAGGAAGAACAAAGGAATTCACAAAGAACACCAAGATCAAGATCTAGAGGATTCCACTCACAAAGAGATGGATTTGATTGGTAGAAAAGTAGATCTAGATCTCCTCTCTCTTTTCCCTCAAATGGGGGCAAGAATCATGGAGGGATTGAGAGATAGTGCAAGCTTCTCTAGTTCAACAATGGAGGAGAGAGAGAGTGAGAGAAGCACAGCCCAAGGAGGAAGAAGGGGGGTATTTATACCCCCCAAGAAAATCGAGCCGTTTGGGCAAAAACAGGGCCGGATATTCCGGCCCAAGTTGGGGCCGGATTATCCGGGGGCCGGATAATCCGGCCTCAGGGACAAAACCTGGACAAAATCCGGCCAAAAATCCGGCCCCTATCCAGAGCTGCTTTTCTTCCGGTCCTTAGACGATTTCGGGGGGGGCCGGATATTTCCGAAATATCCGGCCCGGATAATCCGGCCCGGATATTTCCAAAATATCCGGCCTAAGAAAACTGCAGAAACACCAAAACTAAAACGGGCATAACTTTTGCATCCGGACTCCGATTTCGATGATCTTGGGCTCGTTGAAATCACAACAATGAGCTCTACAACAATATGCATAGAAACATCATAGTCCAGCAAAGGAGGATAGAAACAAATGAAGAAAGGTTTGACCTATCTCAAAAAGACATACCGGTAAAACCTCCAATCTTGAAAATGCAACAAGTTGCCCATGGAAAAACCATTCTCAATGAACTAGAGCTTGTCATGAGAATAAGCACAAGCTCTAAAACATCACATGGATAAGATCCAAATAAAACCAAGAAAGATGATGAACCAAACTCGAAAACGCAACAAGTGATCTATGCGAAATCCGTTTTCGATGAACTAGAGCTTGTCATGAGAATAAGCACAAGCTCTAAAACATCACATGGATAAGGTCCAAATAACAACCAAGAAAGATGATGAACCAAACTCGAAAACGCAACAAGTGATCTATGCGAAATCCGTTTTCGATGAACTAGAGCTTGTCATGAGAATAAGCACAAGCTCTAAAACATCACATGGATAAGGTCCAAATAACAACCAAGAAAGATGATGCAAGGATGCAAAGGTTTGAGCTCTCTCCGAACGATACGATCGAGTTACTCACTCGAGAGCCCTCTTGATAGTACGGCAACTAAACTATAAACCGGTCTCCAACTACACTATGAGACCGGTGAGAAACAAACCCTATCAAGAGCAAACCTTATACTTGCGCATTCCACTTGAGCTCGATGACGACGATCTTGACCTCAACAAGATGGAACGCCTTTCTTGCTTGTGCTTGCTTGACGAAGTCTTGTGGATTGCTCCCCCATAATCCACCATGGGAGAGCTTCTTCTTCGGCGCATCTTCACATATCCATGATCACCATATGGATGGCAAGACTCAAGCAAAGGATCTCTTCGAGATGGCTCATCTTGAACTTGCACTTCATTTCTTCATTCTTCATCATGTTGATGTCTTGAAGTAGCTTGAGGGCTCACTTCATCTTCATCTTCATCTTCATCTTCGGCGCATCTTCACATATCCATGATCACCATATGGATGGCAAGACTCAAGCAAAGGATCTCTTCGAGATGGCTCATCTTGAACTTGCACTTCATTTCTTCATTCTTCATCATGTTGATGTCTTGAAGTAGCTTGAGGGCTCACTTCATCTTCATCTTCAAGACATACTTGACACTTGATATCCTTCATCAATTTCTTCTTATTGCAACCTTGAAGCCAACATATGGTTCAAGAATTGCCTATGGACAACTCCTACAAATATAACTCAATGCAAACATTAGTCCATAGGGATTGTCATTAATTACCAAAACCACACATGGGGGCTCCATGCACTTTCAACCACGCAAGCAGTCGAGCTATAGCAACCAAGGTTTTCAGAGCAGGGTTCTATTGGTTAACAGCAATTGAGGATGCAAAGGATATAGTACGTACGCACTTGTGACGCGTGCTAGAGGTTTGCCGCGAAACCTCATTCTTCGGCAGCAGAGTTAATGCCAATACCGCTGTCATGGCCTTTCGCTCAATGGGTCTTGATATGGTGGGAAAACTGCACAAGGCTTCGCCAGGAGGATACGAGTATATGCTCATAGCTGTTGACAAGTTCACGAAGTGGATAGAAGCAAAGCCGATAAATTCACCAGATGCGACATCAGCAATCAAGTTCGTGAAAAGTATCGTCTTTCGATTTGGAGTCCCTCACAGTATCGTCACGTACAATGGTAGTAATTTCACATCCAGCGATTTCAAGGCATATTGTGCAGAGGTAGGCATCAAATTACACTTTGCATCAGTTGCGCACCCGCAGACCAATGGTCAAGTCGAGAAAGCCAACGGTACCATATGTAATGGTATCAAGAAACGCCTGCTAGCGCCATTGGAAAAAGCTCGACACACCTGGCCAGAGGAATTGCCTAGTGTGTTATGGAGTATTCGAACAACACCAAATACAGCGACACAGGAAACTCCGTTCTTTCTGGTCCATGGAGCTGAGGCCGTGCTGCCGATAGAAATAGAACATGACTCTCCAAGAGTAACGGAATATGATGAAGAAGCTTCAAGAAAAGCATTGGAGGACGATGTTGATGCACTCGATGAAGCTCGCGACGAAGTACTATCACGAGTCACCAAGTACCAGCAAGACCTGAAAAATTACCACAGTCGATGTTTGCGACCAAGATCCTTCCAAGTAGGCGACTGATGGCGTGTACAGCACACGTCCGTTGGGAACCCCAAGAGGAAGGTATGATGCGCACAGTAGCAAGTTTTCCCTCAGAAAGAAACCAAGGTTTATCGAACCAGGAGGAGCCAAGAAGCACGTTGAAGGTTGATGGCGGCGGGATGTAGTGCGGCGCAACACCAGGGATTCCGGCGCCAACGTGGAACCTGCACAACACAACCAAAGTACTTTGCCCCAACGAAACAGTGAGGTTGTCAATCTCACCGGCTTGCTGTAACAAAGGATTAACCGTATTGTGTGGAAGATGATTGTTTGCGAAGAACAGTAAAGAACAATTGCAGTAGATTGTATGCGATGTAAAGAATAGGACCGGGGTCCACAGTTCACTAGAGGTGTCTCTCCCATAAGATAAATAGCATGTTGGGTGAACAAATTACAGTCGGGCAATTGACAAATAGAGAGGGCATGAAAATGCACATACATGATATGATAAATATAGTGAGATTTAATTGGGCATTACGACAAAGTACATAGACCGCTATCCAACATGCATCTACGCCTAAAAAGTCCACCTTCAGGTTATCATCCGAACCCCTTCCGGTATTAAGTTGCAAACAATAGACAATTGCATTAAGTATGGTGCGTAATGTAATCAATAACTACATCCTTGGACATAGCATCAATGTTTTATCCCTAGTTGCAACAGCATATCCACAACCTTAGAACTTTCTGTCACTGTCCCAGATTTAATGGAGGCATGAACCCACTATCGAGCATAAATACTCCCTCTTGGAGTTAAGAGCAAAAACTTGGCCAGAGCCTCTACTAATAACGGAGAGCATGCAAGATCATAAACAACACATAGGTAATAGATTGATAATTAACATAACATAGTATTCTCTATCCATCGGATCCCGACAAACACAACATATAGCATTACAGATAGATGATCTTGATCATGTTAGGCAGCTCACAAGATCCAACAATGAAGCACATAAGGAGAAGACGACCATCTAGCTACTGCTATGGACCCATAGTCCAGGGGTGGACTACTCACTCATCACTCCGGAGGCGACCATGGCGGTGAAGAGTCCTCCGGGAGATGATTCCCCTCTCCGGCAGGGTGCCGGAGCCGATCTCCTGAATCCCCCGAGATGGGATTGGCGGTGGCGGCGTCTCAGTAAGGTTTTCCGTATCGTGGCTCTCGGTACTGGGGGTTTCGCGACGAAGGCTTTAAGTAGGCGGAAGGGCAACGCGGGGGGCCACACGAGGGCCACACACGCTAGGGCCGCGCGGCCAAGACCTGGGCCACGCTGCCCTAGTGTGGCGGCGCCTCGTGGCCCCACTTCCTTTCCTCCTCGGTCTTCTGGAAGCTTCGTGCAAAAATTGGACCCTGGGCGTTGATTTCGTCCAATTCCGAGAATATTTCCTTACTAGGATTTCTGAAACCAAAAACAGCAGAAAACAGCAACTGGCTCTTCGGCATCTTGTTAATAGGTTAGTGCCGGAAAATGCATAAATACGACATATAATGTGTATAAAACATGTAGATATCATCAATAATGTGGCATGGAACATAAGAAATTATAGATACGTTTGAGACGTATCAAGCATCCCCAAGCTTAGTTCCTACTCGCCCTCGAGTAGGTAAACGATAACAATGATAATTTCTTAAGTGACATGCCATCATAACTTTGATCATACTATTGTAAGCATATGTAATGAATGCAGCGATCAAAACAATGGTAATGACATGAGTAAACAAATGAATCATAAAGCAAAGACTTTTCATGAATAGTACTTCAAGACAAGCATAAATAAGTCTTGCATAAGAGTTAACTCATAAAGCAATAAATCAAAGTAAAGGTATTGAAGCAACACAAAAGAAGACTAAGTTTCAGCGGTTGCTTTCAACTTATAACATGTATATCTCATGGATATTGTCAATGTAAAGTAATATAACAAGTGCAATATGCAAGTATGTAGGAATCAATGCACAGTTCACACAAGTGTTTGCTTCTTGAGGTGGAGAGAGATAGGTGAACTGACTCAACATAAAAGTAAAAGAAAGGTCCTTCAAAGAGGAAAGCATCGATTGCTATATTTGTGCTAGAGCTTTTATTTTGAAAACATGAAACAATTTTGTCAACGGTAGTAATAAAGCATATGTATCATGTAAATTATATCTTACAAGTTGCAAGCCTCATGCATAGTATACTAATAGTGCCCGCACCTTGTCCTAATTAGCTTGGACTACCGGGATCATCGCAATACACATGTTTTAACCAAGTGTCACAAAGGGTACCTCCATGCCGCCTGTACAAAGGTCTAAGGAGAAAGCTCACATTTTGGATTTCTCGCTTTTGATTATTCTCAACTTAGACATCCATACCGGGACAACATGGACAACAGATAATGGACTCCTCTTTAATGCATAAGCATGTAGCAACAATTAGTGTTCTCATATGAGATTGAGGATGTATGTCCAAAACTGAAACTTCCACCATGATTCATGGCTTTAGTTAGCGGCCCAATGTTCTTCTCTAACAATATGCATGCTCTAACCATTAAGTGGTAGATCTCCCTTACTTCAAACAAGACGGACATGCATAGCAACTCACATGATATTCAACAAAGAGTAGTTGATGGCGTCCCCAGGAACATGGTTATCGCACAACAAGCAACTTAATAAGAGATAAAGTGCATAAGTACATATTCAATACCACAATAGTTTTTAAGGCTATTTTGTCCCATGAGCTATATATTGCAAAGCGAATGATGGAAATTTAAAGGTAGCACTCAAGCAATTTACTTTGGAATGGCGGAGAAATACCATGTAGTAGGTAGGTATGGTGGACACAAATGGCATAGTGGTTGGCTCAAGGATTTTGGATGCATGAGAAGTATTCCCTCTCGATACAAGGTTTAGGCTAGCAAGGTTTATTTGAAACAAACACAAGGATGAACCGGTGCAGCAAAACTCACATAAAAGACATATTGTAAACATTATAAGACTCTACACCGTCTTCCTTGTTGTTCAAAACTCAATACTAGAAATTATCTAGACTTTAGAGAGACCAAATATGCAAACCAAATTTTAGCAAGCTCTATGTATTTATTCATTAATGGGTGCAAAGTATATGATGCAAGAGCTTAAACATGAGCATAACAATTGCCAAGTATCAAATTATCCAAGACATTTTAGAATTACTACATGTAGCATTTCCCGATTCCAACCATATAACAATTTAACGAAGAAGATTCAACCTTCGCCATGAATACTATGAGTAAAGCCTAAGGACATATTTGTCCATATGCAACAGCGGAGCTTGTCTCTCTCCCACACAATGAATGCTAGGATCCATTTTATTCAAACAAAAACAAAAACAAACAGACGCTCCAAGCAAAGCACATAAGATGTGACTGAATAAAAATATAGTTTCAGGGGAGGAACCTGATGATGTTGTCGATGAAGAAGGGGATGCCTTGGGCATCCCCAAGCTTAGACGCTTGAGTCTTCTTAAAATATGCAGGGGTGAACCACCGGGGCATCCCCAAGCTTAGAGCTTTCACTCCTCTTGATCATAGTACATCATACTCCTCTCTTGACCCTTGAAAACTTCCTTCACACCAAACTTCAAGCAAACTCATTAGAGGGTTAGTGCATAATCAAAAATTCACATGTTCAGAGGTGACACAATCATTATTAATACTTCTGGACATTGCACAAAGCTACTGGACATTAATGGATCAAAGAAATTCATCCAACATAGCAAAAGAGGCAATGCAAAATAAAAGGCAGAATCTGTCAAAAACAGAACAGTCCGTAAAGACGAACCTGGAAGGGGCACTTAACTTGCTCAAACGGAAAAACTCAAAACTAATGAAAGTTGCGTACATATCTGAGGATCACGCACGTAAATTTGCAGATTTTTTTTTATTTTTTTACAGAGACTTCTGCGCGAATTCGTGACAGACAGCAATGCTGTTTCTGTGCAGCAATCCAAATCTAGCATCAACTTTACCATAGAGACTTTACTTGGCACAAAAACATGATAAGGAGAGGTTGCTACAGTAGTAAACAACTTCCAAGACTCAAATATAAAACAAAGTACTGTAGTAAAAACATGGGTTGTCTCCCATAAGCGCTTTTCTTTAACGCCTTTCAGCTAGGAGCAGAAAGTGTAAATCAAGTGTTATCAAGAGATGAAGCATCGACATTACCTTGGGTGTTGGGAGTTTTATCAATTTTAGGCCTATAATACTTCTTTGGTTTAGTCACTTTAGAAACATGCATGAATCTTTGCTCTTTACCCACATAAGCTTTCTCCTTATATTTTAGAGAAGAAAAAGTTGAACCCAAGGTTCCCATAGCTTTTTCAAGTTCGCCAATCCTATTGATTTGATTATCATTGTCAACACAAGTTCCTAAGACACTAATTCTTTCATCAATTTCTCCTAAGGATTTATCAAGTTCATCAGTTTTATCAAGTAACATTTCCAATTTAGTTTCAATACTTGGAAAATTTTTCTCTATGGCTTCCAACTTTTTCATGACGTCCTCAAGAGAGATTTCACTCTTAGTTTCATTAACAGGTGGTATTCCAACTAGACTCTCAATGATGCAACTAGCATCTAAAGCAGGAGTACCTAGGAAATTACCCCCCGAAAGAGTATCAAGACATACCTATTCCAACTAGATATACCAACATAAAAATTCCTAAGTAGAATAATAGTGTAGTGTTTCTTAGTGCACCTGTGATGAGCATCACTAATTCTATACCAAGCATCTTTAAAACTTTCTCCACCTTGTTGTTTAAACGAACGAACTTCAACTTCAGGATTACTCATTTTAGCAGTAGTAAATAAAACAAACTAGATAAAGTAAATGCAAGTAACTAATTTTTTTGTGTTTTTGATATAGAGTGCAAGACAGTAAATAAAGTAAAGCTAGCAACTAATTTTTTTGTGTTTTGTTTAAGTGCAGCAAACAAAGTAGTAAATAAAATAAAGCAAGACAAAATCAAAGTAAAGAGATTGGATTGTGGAGACTCCCCTTGCAGCATGTCTTGATCTCCCCGGCAACGGCGCCAGAAAAAATGCTTGATGGCGTGTACAGCACACGTCCGTTGGGAACCCCAAGAGGAAGGTATGATGCGCACAGTAGCAAGTTTTCCCTCAGAAAGAAACCAAGGTTTATCGAACCAGGAGGAGCCAAGAAGCACGTTGAAGGTTGATGGCGGCGGGATATAGTGCGGCACAACACCAGGGATTCCGGCGCCAACGTGGAACCTGCACAACACAACCAAAGTACTTTGCCCCAACGAAACAGTGAGGTTGTCAATCTCACCGGCTTGCTGTAACAAAGGATTAACCGTATTGTGTGGAAGATGATTGTTTGCGAAGAACAGTAAAGAACAATTGCAGTAGATTGTATGCGATGTAAAGAATAGGACCGGGGTCCACAGTTCACTAGAGGTGTCTCTCCCATAAGATAAATAGCATGTTGGGTGAACAAATTACAGTCGGGCAATTGACAAATAGAGAGGGCATGACAATGCACATACATGATATGATAAATATAGTGAGATTTAATTGGGCATTACGACAAAGTACATAGACCGCTATCCAGCATGCATCTACACCTAAAAAGTCCACCTTCAGGTTATCATCCGAACCCCTTCCGGTATTAAGTTGCAAACAACAGACAATTGCATTAAGTATGGTGCGTAATGTAATCAATAACTACATCCTTGGACATAGCATCAATGTTTTATCCCTAGTGGCAACATCACATCCACAACCTTAGAACTTTCTCACATCCTTGTCCCAGATTTAATGGAGGCATGAACCCACTATCGAGCATAAATACTCCCTCTTGGAGTTAAGAGCAAAAACTTGGCCAGAGCCTCTACTAATAACGGAGAGCATGCAAGATCATAAACAACACATAGGTAATAGATTGATAATTAACATAACATAGTATTCTCTATCCATCGGATCCCGACAAACACAACATATAGCATTACAGATAGATGATCTTGATCATGTTAGGCAGCTCACAAGATCCAACAATGAAGCACATAAGGAGAAGACGACCATCTAGCTACTGCTATGGACCCATAGTCCAGGGGTGGACTGCTCACTCATCACTCCGGAGGCGACCATGGCGGTGAAGAGTCCTCCGGGAGATGATTCCCCTCTCCGGCAGGGTGCCGGAGGCGATCTCCTGAATCCCCCGAGATGGGATTGGCGGCGGCGGCGTCTCAGTAAGGTTTTCCGTATCGTGGCTCTCGGTACTGGGGGTTTCGCGACGAAGGCTTTAAGTAGGCGGAAGGGCAACGCGGGGGGCCACACGAGGGCCCCACACGCTAGGGCCGCGCGGCCAAGACCTGGGCCGCGCCGCCCTAGTGTGGCGGCGCCTCGTGGCCCCACTTCCTTTCCCCCTCGGTCTTCTGGAAGCTTCGTGCAAAAATAGGACCCTAGGCGTTGATTTCGTCCAATTCCGAGAATATTTCCTTACTAGGATTTCTGAAACCAAAAACAGCAGAAAACAGCAACTGGCTCTTCGGCATCTTGTTAATAGGTTAGTGCCGGAAAATGCATAAATACGACATATAATGTGTATAAAACATGTAGATATCATCAATAATGTGGCATGGAACATAAGAAATTATAGATACGTTTGAGACGTATCAGCGACTTAGTTCTTCGGCTCACGCAAAAAAAGCCATGAAAAACTCGAGTCGCCGTGGCTTGGCCCTTACATCATCACAGAAGTAATCGAAGGAGGAGCATACATAATCAAGGATAAGAAGACAGGAGTCGCCGAGCCAAATCCTTGGAACGTGGCGCAACTCAGGCGTTTCTATGACTAGAGTCAAAATATAGTCCTCCTTGTAAATATACAATGTACTGAAACACCCGCGAGTTTTCAGACGCACTCTTTTCCTTTCAGGGCACCGAGTGGGGCTGAAAGGTTTTTAATGAGGCCGGCTCGTGGTGCTGCAATATAATAAAGATATTGGAGATATACATCTTTTTCTTCGACAGGCTCGGGAGCTCGTACACGCAAAAACAAGATATACTCAATAAGACTTATTTGCCTTGGTTTAAAATCCTCGCAAACACAATAAAAATAAAAACATCGGCTACCGAAACACTCGGGGGCTAGAGAAAAGAAGGATACATATCTTTGTCTTACAATATATATATACAACAGATTACAGTTTCTCTCGGGAAAAGTACCAAAAAAATAAATTTAGTCGTGACCCAACAGATCATCAATGTTTACTTTGTCTTCTTCTACAGAAGCACCTAGAAAGTCGGCATAATGACCATCTGCAAAAAAGTCGGCATCCATCCGAAGAAGATCACTAATTATTTCTTCAGCCACTGGCGTGACTACCGCGTCGATTCTGTCGACACCTCTACACCGTTGCCTCAGTTTGGTATGCACAGTCTCAACTACCTTGGTCATATCTAGTTTTGAGTGACAGATCTGAAGCATAATAAGGGCAAATCTGGCACCGTCTACTAATTGAGCCCTTACAAAACCATGGATTCGGTGTGAGTCCTTAAACTTGGTCATCAGCTTAGGAAGGGTTTTAGGCTGAATATTTCGAGGAAACATAGAGTTGTAGATCATGAATAACGTCTTGGTACAAAATTCAAGGAACTCACGAGTTTGACATGCGCGATCTTGAAATCTGACGATTTGTCGGGTACGCTCAGGCGTAGCCCAAAAAAGGGAGCCGTGGTCCAGTGCCAGATTAACAAGGAAAACTGATCTTGTGTCAACCCGTTGATCTTCGGCAGCAGTGTCCAAAAAGGGACCTAATTGACGATAGTAAACTAGTCAGGGACAGAACAAAATGCAAGCAGAAGTTAAGCTTGAGAAGTATACCCGCCATTTCGTGGCTCACCTCAGTCTGCAATTCAAGCATAAAATTTTCTCGAGAAGTAGCTTGGGTAGCTTCAGCGACTGCAGCCTCTTTCAAGGCTATAGCTTCTTGAGCCTATTGCTGCACAATTTTTTCTTTCTCAGTTGACCTTTGAGATTGCTCCATTATTACGAGTGCCTGTTTTCTCATTGATTGAAGCTGTTGGCGGAGTTCTTCCAAGTCATCTGTTGGATTCGTACTCGAAGAGTCTTTAAAAAACTCGTCATCGGCTGACATTTTCTTCGGGTGAGAAGAAGGCGGCAGAACATCGGAAGGACGCGGAGTCGAAGTATAGTTGTCAAATACCAACTGGAAAGAAAATTTCGACATCAATCATCACATAAAAGTAGATTTCCATTGATCGTCAATATATTTACATGATTTTGGCAAAAGGCTCGGTCCTAGTGAACCAACCATACACTGTCGCAAGCTACATCTATAGCGACAGTTGTCAAAAGAAAGAAAAAGAGAAACAAGATAGGTAGGGCAATCTACTTGACCTCCGGTTTGGCAGAACTGGAGGAGGGCGTCGGTTTGCATCCAAGGAAGGAGAGGATCTTCTTTGAGCTTGGCTTGGTAGCTCTAATCATAGATTGCCATTTCTTCATCTCCATCTGCCCGACGTCACCAACTTTCGACCAATCGACAGCTTGTTGGCTCTCGGCAACCAAAGCAATGGTGCCTTCAACGCCAATCTTCAAGCCCTCTTGCCGAAGACCTAGTCCAAGATCTTCTGCAGGGATGAAGTGCTGGGCCAGTTCAGCGAAAGAGTCGGGTTCCTTTTTCTTCGCGAAGAAGTAAGGAAACAGCCGCAACAGCCCCGCTCTAGCGTCAGCAAGGCCCTGGCGTGCCTCGTCTCCATCAATTTCAAGGAGGGAGAGCGTGTCAAGAAGGCGATCACCTTCAGGATTCTCTAGATCATAATCTTGATGCGTCTTCCCTGATGAGGCAAAATTTAGCTTGTTAGCAAATGCGCAAAGAAAAGCATGATTTCCAGAAGAAACTAAAGTGGTTCGAGCACTTACTAACAAAGCGTCGGCTCTGTGACTCCAAGCGAGTGACAATTTCATTTTCACGAGCAGATTACTGAGCTATGTTATCTCTTAAAGCATTTTCCGCATCTTGAAGTCTCTTTCGAAGACCTTCGATAGCAGCAGCATCTGGTTCAGCTTTTTCGCGAGCTTTTTCACTCTGCTCAAGCTTCCGGGCCAGGTCATCAGCACGCTTGTTTGCCTCAGAAAGTGATTCTAGCAAAATAAAGATGACACGGGTCATAACAAAGTAGAAGAGGCAAATATATTCGATGGAATGCAGCAAGAAAGAATACCTTTGAGTTCATTGGCAAGATCACGGTACCCGATGAATTGGGTACCGAGACGAACAAATTCCTTCATTAAAGGCTGAAAATATCACGGAATAAAAAAAGAGAAGTTGAAGAATTGCGACAACAAAATAGTTGGAAACATTCGACAGCAAAAAGATAGCAAGAAAGGCACTTACATCATCCATAAGAGGGGTCGCCGAGCTATCGGTCAAGAGACTTGGCTCTTTTCCTTGATTAGTCCTTGCTCGTTTTGGCGACGGAGCACGGGGGCTCACAACAGGACTGGGATGTCCTATATCCTGTTGTGGAGGCGAGGTTTCGTCCCCCGTGGGACGAGTTTCGGAGAGAACTAAAGTACGAGACATGCTCGTTCGAGCAGTCACATCAATAGGAGGATTTTCTTCCTCATCACCACTATTACATTAGGGAAAAATATAAGGAACAAAGACAAGCAAAATTATCGGATACAAAGGGAAAGTTAATAGAAACTTACGAGATGACAAGGGCATCCTCGTAAGGATTGAAAGGTCTGTCCTCCTCTTCGGGTAAAGTTTCCTCGAGAGGGGACTTGTTAGTCTTTGAGGTGCCTGAATCTGCGGCACCATCTCTCTTCCGTTTGTTCCTTGGAGAAACAGCAGAGGGGAGGGAATGCGTGGATTCGGAAGCCTCAGATTCCACTTCTTTTTCAGAGGAAGCCGCAGATTTATGAGAACCTGCAACTTCGCTCTCAGGGCGAGAAGTGCCCTGGGGTTCGTCGGTGATGACGGTCCGTTCTTCGACTTCCCCGCCTTCAGGAAGAGGAGGAAGAGAAACTAGGACTTGGTGTTTCTACAAGGGCAAGATATGGCGACCACAGGATTACACAAAGGATGCCATCAAAAATAGTAGTCGACAAATACTAAAAACTCGGAAGAATGAAAATTTACCTTGGGGAGGGCGTTGGCGCCGCTATACGGCACCACGCGACAGGTGGATGGAACGGCGTCCTTTTTGCTAAGTGAGGAGATTCTTCGGACAAGCTTTTCCAAGTCCTTTACTTCGAGGTCTTGGGAGAGCCGGTCAACATCTTCTTCGCCAGCATACATCCAAAGGGGGTTCTTGCGAGCCTGCAGAGGCTGGACCCTAATCCTAAGGAAATATGCTGTAATCTGGATACCCGACAATTCCTTGCCGCGGGTATTTTGAAGCTCGTAGATACGGGACATCAGTGCATCTGTCGTCGTTTTTTCTTCTTCGGTGGCTTCCGCGTCCCAGGATCGGCGGCGAAGAATTTCAGCACCTCCATCGAACGGAGCAATGTTATATTCCACCGAGTCGGCACATTCTTCGCGGACATACATCCATCTTTTGCGCCACCCTTGGACGGAGTCGGGGAATTGTTGCGGTCAGAAACCCACCGGCGAGCAGCGACGGGCAACACAGGAGAGCCGGGAGCAACTTAGGGCTGCGGCTGGCCCTGGTCCCTCCGAGCGACGGCCCGCAAAGACTCCGGCACGCACGTCCGATGCTGGTGCAAGGGCGTGCCACCTGACCTATACCTGGTCAGGAAGGTGATGGAGATGCCTCGCTTAGTTCCCTGCATGGCATACACGTAAACATTAAATACGAGCCTCGATCGGCTCTCAGGTTGTCCTGTGAATCGGCTCAAAGAGCCGATCCACCCATGATTCGCACGAGGTGTACGAATATATGGTGGTCCTGCTTGATCAAGATAAAGCTAAAACGATCTACGACGATTTAGGGTTTTCACCGCATAATCGGATCATCCTACTCGTGATTGGGCCTCGCGGCCACGCACGGTGATCGTAAGCCGATCCTAGACAAGGCCTAAAAACCAACACGAGGTTGATCCCCGGAACATCCTGTCTAGGGCTAGCAAACTACACCCTACGCGCCGCTGGATCCTCCAACCCTTTGTAAGGCCTAACTATGCAGATATTAAACTAATCCTTGAAGAACAAGGAGCAACCATAACGGATCGGATCTACTAAATAATGATCAAGCGGGGTGCCGCCCCTACGCCTAAGATAGGCGTAAGGGCGGCTAGATGTCTAAGGGTTGCACGACGATAGCATATGATACGAAGAACAATGCTAACCCTAATACATCTAAGATAACTACGTTGCTCGCCATCAAAAAGGCTTCAGTACGAGCAACGCATGAACAACGAATAAACTTGTACTGCCTAGATCGCAAGATGCGATCTAGGCAGCATGATGCTTACCCGGAAGAAACCCTCGAGACAAGGGAGTTGGCGATGCGCCTAGATTGGTTTGTGGTGAACGTGATTGTTGTTTATTTCATAAACCCTAGATACATATTTATAGTCCGTAGACTTTCTAACGTGGGAATAATCCCAACCGTGCACGAGCCAAACTCTAACTAACCGACACGTATCCTACTATATTACAGATACACGGGCAAACTAGCCCAAACTTTGTATATAAGGCCGATTCACATATATTCTTCCATGTATATTCTTCAAGCCCATCTTGATCGCGGCCCACCTCTGACTCGGTCAAATTCTGGTGATAACACATGCCCCCCTGGTTTTGGAATTGATAATTCCAAAATCACTCTGCTTTTTCTTCGTCGGGTCATGTCGTGGCAGAGCAGAACCGTCGCAGTATCCTTCATCATGATGCCTTGTCTTCTCAACTTCTCTGCAAAATTTGATAGCTTTAGCATCACTTCCTCGGAAACTGCAATGGCATTAAATCTCCACTAGGCTCCTCCTTATTTAACCGTGCCGATTGATTAGCCCTTTTCATCCCCTTCCTCTGTTCTAGCTATCGGCACCGAAAAACCCTCTTTCCCTGTAGCAATGTCTTCCTCTTCCTCCATCTCCTCCAGCCTCTCCCTCCAGTCTTCCTCCTCGAGCGAGCCGGAGTGGAACTTTGATCATGTGCCAGACGGCCCACCCGAAGCACTCGTCGGGTCAGATGGCGACCTGCCTCTGACCGATGGGGAAGACGACCTCAAGTTCCTCCTCGAAGGGGAGCTGATAAGCGAAAGCGAAGACGACCTCCATCCCTGGGTGAAACCCACCTCCTCCGACGGGAAGGAGGAAGAAGAAGAAGTAGAGAAAGAAGAGGGAAAGGAGGAGGATGATTCCTCCTCCTCCGCTGAGCATCCGCCGGCAAAGCGATTCCGCGCTTGGGCGGACAGCGAGGACGATGATGATGACGAGGAGGAAGAGGAAAAGGAGGAGGATGAATCCTCCTCCTCCGCCGGATATCCGCCGGCAAAGCGCTTCCGCGCTTGGGCGGACAGCGAGGATGATGATGATGACGAGGAAGAAGAAGCTCCGGCCGAGGGCTGGGGCAGCAGTGACGAGGAACTCCTTGGAAGCCGCGCCGACGGTAGCTACAACGGCGACGATGAGGACAGCGACGACCCCTAGAACAGGGGCAAATTAGTGTAGGACTAGTAGTAGCAGTGCACTAGGCATCAGATCCCCCTTTTGAGAGCCATCGGCTCTTTCCTGTAAAGCCGCTCCTTTGAATCAATAAGAATTGTTCTTCCAATTTGTCTTTCAATTAATCCAATTTCAAGCCTTCCGCTCGCCACACCAAGACCGATAGCAACGTATCGGATTTTTTTAGACGCCCATGAAGCCAGACTCAGATGCCGATTAGACCGTCAGTCAAGCACTTCTCAAATTGAGACTGTGATTTGATATCTGACCATAATATTTCGCAATCCTATAGCCGATGGCTGTTCATCGGCTGTTTTGAGAATCCAGTCTCCTTCATTTTCTTGCAGCAACAGGACGGTCCAAACCCTGTAGATGACGACGGCTTCCCTTTCAGGCTCCTCTCCGTAACTCTAGCAGTCTTCTTCTGCAACAACTCACTGCTTTCGGAGAAGGTTATGATGCAGGGTCAGCCGATGCAACTCCAATTGGCTCCCAAAAACAGAGTGTCTACCAAATCAGCTGCCCCCGAGCCTCAGTTAAAGTGAGAACAGTGGCGAGGATACACAGTTCAGTCCAAGGGCCCTGAACTCAGGCAAATTGAGACAGCCACCATGCAGAGGTCCTAATCACGCCTACGAGCGCAGCTGGGAAAGTGGCCAACTTAGCCAGGCCGACGGTAGACGCACCAGAGCCGATCACCCTTCTTCCTTTGAAAGCCGATATTGCAGATGAAGTACCAACGGCTTAATGAGCAAAGGGCTGCCTTGTGCCAAAACTAACGTTTCTGCCAGTACTGCTGAACTGGCGCAACGGGTTGGAAGTCCTTGACGAGAAGGCTCAGGCACCAACATCGGCTCATTGCAGCTGAGGAAGCTCTCATTGTTCACTCCCTCGAGGACGCAGAAGGCCTCACAGCTGAACTGGACTTGGTGAAGATCCGCGTCTTGAACACACAGCAAGTAGATCATGTGTAGTTATACTAGAGTCGATGGCTATGCATCGGCTTTGTTTCTTAGCTCTAAAGTCGATGTCCTTGCATCGGCTGTACACCATGAGAATTTTTTTTTACTGGCCGATTTTTCTGTCGGCCCCCAATATTTCACTGCACACATGTTCATCTGCACATGTTCATGTGGCCGATTTTTCTGTCGGCCCCCATATTTCACTGCGCACATGTTCATCTGCACATGTTCATCTGCACATGTTCATCTGACTAAGTGCCCCCCGAGCCGAATCTGTCAGGTAACTGCAGATATCGGCTCTGTAGTTAGCCAAGGCATTGTATTTGCACGTCGGCTCCGGTAGGACCAATGTTGATTTTTCCTAACTCATCAGCCGACGTAAAACCGCTGCCCAGTAGATCGATGTTGAACACAAGCAGAACATGTGGTGAGGATAATTTTGGCCGATTGCTGGAATCGGCCTCCATATTGATCGAAGCGCTCAATGAAGGTTTTGCAATGTCCCTCCATATATCTTTGGGGCCGATCCCAAGGATCGGCCTCGCCACATTCGTCCATAGGTTGGTTCTTGCTACACGGTCAGGCCGGTGGATAGGACCAGCCTAACCCCGTTCTTCGTCACGTCGATGCGCTCGCAGTCGTCCAAATTGATACCTGAGAGTGGCTCTTGGCCTGCTGTTTCCCAAGCGTTCATGCCAGCCGTTGAAACCTCGGCTGAGTCATCGGCCTGGACGACCTCTACCTCATCTCCATCCCACTGTATTACGCATTGGTGCATCGTGGAGGGAATGCAACAGTTGGCGTGGATCCAATCTCTTCCTAGCAGAACAGCATAGGTGCTCTTGCTATCGACGATGAAGAACGTCGTAGGGATGGTTTTCCTTCCTACGGTCAAATCCACGTTCAGAACACCTTGTGCGTTAGACGCTTGGCCGTTGAAATCACTCAATGTCACATTGGTCTTGATCAGATCCGAGCTAGAGCGTCCCAACCGACGTAGCATAGAGTACGGCATAATGTTGACTGCCGCTCCGGTGTCCACCAGCATCTTGTTGACAGGCCTCCCATTGATATAACCTCGCAAGTACAGGGCCTTCAGATGTCTGTAGCTTCTTTCTCGTGGCTTCTCAAAGATAACCGGCCGTGGGCCGCAGTCAAGTTGTGCCACAGGTGCCTCGTCTAATCCTGGAGCACTGAACTCCGTAGGAAGGATGAACACCATGTTTGTGCCAGCCGATGTTTCATCATCGGCTTTCCTTTGCTTGGGGCACCACTCCATTTTTTGTGGTCGACCCTCTTCATCCAGGGTTTGCTGAATTTTCGCGGCCAGATCAGGCCGCGCCTTCCTTAGCGTGTGCAGGTATAACCTTTCGGCTTCCTCCAAGCCGCGCAGTCACTGAACCCTACGCTTTTGGGAATGGCTGAGTCCATCAGGGCACCACCTTGGCCGGTGGTACCTGTCTTCTTCTTCTTCATCATCATCTTCCAAATCCTCGAGATCTTCCACCCAAGGGGACTCAGCGTGCTTGCTTCGAGGTGGGAGAGGCCCTAAACGTTTGAACACGGACACGTTAGCTGCATCCTTCCTCTTCTGTCTACATTCTGGGCAGTTGCCGATTGTAGGCAATCGGCTCATTCCTGAATCCCAGCAGTGTCTGAAGAAGGGGCAGTCCCAGTGCCTGTCCTCGTCGTCTTGCTCCCTTGACTTTTCCTTGGCACGGCGCTCGTACTCCTCCTCATCGCGATCATGCCGACGACGTCTCCTGGCGTCCCTAGCCAGACGATCTCTTTCATCATCATCGTTGGGTCGTCGGCGTTGGTCATACTGACTCACATACTTGTTGAGGAGGTGATCGGAGAGAGGTCGCTGATATCTTATATTCTTCACTTCTCCCTCTGTGACGTAGCGCTTGCCATCGTGACGGAGCCGATCGCGTGGAGCGGCCTCCTCTGTGTCCTTGCTACGAGAGCAGCTGCCCTCGTCTCCGCCCTTGCCAGAGTGGTGTCCAGGTCCTACCATGTTGATGTTGAACGAGAACCCTGGCTGGCACCCTTCAGGGTAAGTGCACTCCACCATGTTAAAGGCGGGGAAGGGGTGGGTGTCGACTTTCATGGCGTACTGGTTGAAAATTAGACGTCCTTGTTCTATCGCCATTTGGATCTGCTGACGCCACACCCTGTAGTCGTTGGTGGTATGGGAGAATGAGTTATGCCATTTGCAGTATGGCTTTCCGTTCAGCTCCTGTACCGTGGGGATTTTGAGGCCTTCGGGTAACTTCAACTGCTTCTCCTTGAGCAAGAGGTCGAAGATTTGCTCAGTTTTAGTCACGTCAAAATCGAACCCTCTGGGCGGACCTGGTGGCTTAACCCATTTGCAGGACACGGGGGTTGCCCCCCGAGTCCATTCAGCCACTTCTACTTCTTGATCCCCCGCAGAGCCTTCGTCTTCATCTGCCTCAACCAGGACTACCGCACGCTTGAATTTGTCCTGGTACAGGTCCGGGTGGCACTGTTCATATAACGACAGTTTCTGAACCATGTGCGCCAGTGAAGGGTAGTCTGCTTGGGAGGCCATATCCTTGATCGGTGATGCAAGGCCCACCACTGCCAACTCGACTGCTTCCTTTTCAGTCACACGAGCCGAATAACATCGGTTCCTAAGATTTCTGAAGCTCTGGACGTATTACGCCACGGTTCCCCGTGCTTCTGACGTACTTGAGCTAGATCGGCAATGCCGGCCTCGGAAGCCTCTGAGTGATACTGCATGTGGTACTGCTCTTCCAACTGCTTCCACGTCCGGATTGAGTCTGGTGGTAGCGATGTGTACCACCCGAAAGCCGATCCTGTGAGGGACTGTGCGAAGAACCTCACACGTAGCTCATCTGCTGCTGAGATCGTGCCCAGCTGTGCCAAATATCGGCTCACATGCTCGATGGAGCTGGAACCATCTGATCCATTGAACTTGGAGAAATCAGGGAGCCGATATTTGGGTGGTAGCGGGATCAACTCGTACTCGTTGGGGTACGGCTTGGAATAGCCGATTGTCCTCCTTTTCGGCACCATGCCGAACTGGTCTCTCAGGATCGTACTAATTTGATCCGCGGTGCTGGCTGCAGGAGTCGAACTCTGAAGATTCGCCGGAGTGGCATACTTAGCCAGCCATGCTTGCTTTTCCAGCTCTGAGCCAACTGCAGGAGCTGAGCTCTGGAGGTTTGTCGGAGTGGCATACTTAGCTAGCCACGTCTGCTTCTCAAGATCTGTTGCTGAAGTTCCTCCTGCTTTTCCAGAAGTCCCTGTTGTTGCGGCCTGGTTTGTGAGCGCCCAGTTACCGCAGTCTGGCACGTATGTGCACGTGTATCCGTGAGGGATCTCCTTAGGCGCCTCGTACAAGAACTGGTAGTCACCAGGGTCACCACCGATCTTGTAGACGACGTATGCCGGTGAATTCGGCACCTCTGGTGCTGCCAACGCGAACGGCAGCGGTGGACGGGACTGGAGTGGCATCTCTCCTTGGTATGTCCCGAGAGCTGGTCCTGACGGAGAGTACTGGTGCCTCATGATCTCCTGGATCACCCGAAGAGCGACACGCTCCAAAGTGTTCACCAGGTTCTCAGAGTGGCGGTATAGCGAATGAGCTACCATGAAGTTTATCTCCTGACGCAGGGACCTGGTGCGTTCCTCAGACGGGGCGGAAGGTCCACTCCATCGAGCGCACCTTCAGGTGAGAACCCTTTCCACCTGATGCCATGTGAACGGGTTCTGTGAAAAGAGCCGATGAGGTCGGCTTCGAGGATCGCTTTGACCTCGTCGTACTTCTTCTTGAGCTCCTCGGTCAGATCCTCGTACGTGATGGGGTGCCGTCCGCCATCTCAGATGTAGATGGCAATGCGGTTGATGTCGAAGATAGTCCCACCGGGCGTGCCAGAATGTGTTGCGGTCAGAAACCCACCGGCGAGCAGCGACGGGCAACACAGGAGAGCCGGGAGCAACTTAGGGCTGCGGCTGGCCCTGGTCCCTCCGAGCGACGGCCCGCAAAGACTCCGGCACGCACGTCCGATGCTGGTGCAAGGGCGTGCCACCTGGCCTATACCTGGTCAGGAAGGTGATGGAGATGCCTCGTTTAGTTCCCTGCATGGCATACACGTAAACATTAAATACGAGCCTCGATCGGCTCTCAGGTTGTCCTGTGAATCGGCTCAAAGAGCCGATCCACCCATGATTCGCATGAGGTGTACGAATATATGGTGGTCCTGCTTGATCAAGATAAAGCTAAAACGATCTACGACGATTTAGGGTTTTCACCGCATAATCGGATCATCCTACTCGTGATTGGGCCTCGCGGCCACGCACGGTGATCGTAAGCCGATCCTAGACAAGGCCTAAACACCAACACGAGGTTGATCCCCGGAACATCCTGTCTAGGGCTAGCAAACTACACCCTACGCGCCGCTGGATCCTCCAACCCTTTGTAAGGCCTAACTATGCAGATATTAAACTAATCATTGAAGAACAAGGAGCAACCATAACGGATCGGATCTACTAAATAATGATCAAGCGGGGTGCCGCCCCTACGCCTAAGATAGGCGTAAGGGCGGCTAGATGTCTAAGGGTTGCACGACGATAGCATATGATACGAAGAACAATGCTAACCCTAATACATCTAAGATAACTACGTTGCTCGCCATCAAAAAGGCTTCAGTACGAGCAACGCATGAACAACGAATAAACTTGTACTGCCTATATCGCAAGATGCGATCTAGGCAGCATGATGCTTACCCGGAAGAAACCCTCGAGACAAGGGAGTTGGCGATGCGCCTAGATTGGTTTGTGGTGAACGTGATTGTTGTTTATTTCATAAACCCTAGATACATATTTATAGTCCGTAGACTTTCTAACGTGGGAATAATCCCAACCGTGCACGAGCCAAACTCTAACTAACCGACACGTATCCTACTATATTACAGATACACGGGCAAACTGGCCCAAACTTTGTATATAAGGCCGATTCACATATATTCTTCCATCTATATTCTTCAAGCCCATCTTGATCGCGGCCCACCTCTGACTCGGTCAAATTCTGGTGATAACAGGAATTTGACGTCAAAATACTCGACGTCAGGGCGAGCGCAGATGACAACACCGCCTATGTTGTAGGTGATGTTGTGGGAGCCATTGCGGCGAAGACAGAAGATACGCTTCCACAGAGCCCAGTTAGGACGGACTCCAAGGAAGCATTCGCAGAGAGTAATGAAAATAGAGACATGGCGGATGGAATTGGGAGTCAGCTGGTGAAGCTGCAACCCATAGACAAAGAGCAAACCACGGAGGAAATCATGAATGGGGGTAGAGAGGCCGCGGATGAGATGGTCAATGAAACTGACCCGATATTGGATAGGAGGCGACGCATAGCTTTCTTCGCTGGGGAAGCGCAGCGCATCTTTCTTCTTCATCAACCCAAGCTTCTTCATCAGGTTGATGTCCTGATTAGAGATCTTGGATCTTTCCCCACTCCGTCGTCCCAAGATCTGCTGCAGCCATCTTCGATTCAGGGGTGTTATGCCTGGTGAGTCGCGTGCGTGGTGGCATCAAAAATGGCGTAGGCGCGAGTGAGAGTGTGGTTGAGCTCAGGAAGTGTTGGGCGCAATGAAGGATTTGAGGAGAGAAAGCAGAGGTGCGGCGCGGCGAAGCGGCGGCCAGAGGAGGAAGACGATATTTTATAGGAAGTGTGCAGGTCGATGCACCGTTGGATGGAGCAGTTGCAAACTCGATGGGTTACACGTGGCCTAAAGGGTAAAGTGGTATTTTCGTAAGGATGGAACTGGACAGGCGCTACAGCGCGCGTGCCAGAAAAAGTGGAGGACGTGTGCCCCCACTTGCGCGAACGTGTCAAATTGCTGCGGATTTTGGGTCCACTAGTCTGGGACAGGAGAGAATTCGTGTTTCTTAAATAAAGAGGTCGTGGCTAACATCAGCATTGATGTCACTTTGGCAGAGGAAATTTTCGACAGCAACAAAACGAAGACCGGTCAAAGACTACAAGTGATAATAATTTCGAGAGCCTTTGGTCAAATACAAGTTTTTGATCAAATGCTCGGGGGCTACTTTTGAAAAAGAAAATTTTGGGTATGACAAAATATAAATTGCGAGAGCCTATGATCAAATGCAAGCATTTGTTCATAGCCTCGGGGGCTACTCCCATCGGGAGCGCTGGTCGCGCACCCGATAGAAATAAAAATTCCTGAGGAAATATGACAATATAGCGACATCAGGCGTTGAAGTGTTGAGCCTACAACCAAGTACAAGTCCTTGGCTGTAGCCTCGGGGGCTACTCCCATCGGGAACGCTGTTCGCGTGCCCGATGAAATTGAAAAAGTATAATGAGTATATTTCGAGTTATACAAATAACTCTTCATATACTCCCATCGGCAAAAACAAGATAAGTCATCCGTTGACTCAATAAAATGTGCTATTCCAACAGCCGAAAAAGCACTCGATAATATATTCTCAGAGCGCCTAAGTCGCGAATAATATCTGAATGCCGCAAAACTTTGCGAAGGTAAGACCCCAGATCCGTTCTAAGCGGCGTGGCACCGTCTCTGACGTCGGTTGCTACTTTTTTCCGTATCAACAGATACGAAGAAAAATCCTAACGGACGCGTTAGGTACCCGATAAAATGTAACTGGGATTCGACAGATGGTAAGACCTTAAGCGGCACCTGTCGAGTTAACACCAGTATCCCGAGATCATGTCCAGGGACGTGATTTTGAAGTAGGTTTTTGCGGATTGCCAATAGAGCAGTTAACTAGTACCTGATCCGTCAGATGAACTAGCCCCAACTACCATTATCCCTGTACAATATATAATTGTTTATTTAAAGATATGTGATGGCTTGAAAAAGTTATGCGGTGATTATAAAGTTGGAGATTTTCCATGATTCTTCGATTCAAGCAAAATCTCGGGGCTACTGACATAGGCATCCCTAATGGGCCTGCCAAATATGGTACCCGGGGTTTACTGAAGGCCCACAAGTCGAAGGATATGAAGTTCGGGAGCCCAGATAGTATTAAGGAAAGTTAGAGATGTATTAGGAAAGATAAAGACTTGTAATTCTACGGGTTGAACTCGGAGAGTCTCCCGGAATCTGTAATCTTGTGTAACACGGTACCCTCGGCTCCGCCTCCTATATAAGGGGGAATCGAGGGACAAAGAGAGGATCGAATCCATTGTCAACACAATCCTAGTTTCTTAATCGTCGAGTACTTTTCGGCTGAAATCTTCGAGATCTACTTGCCCTCTACTTCCAACTAAACCCTAGTGTACAATACGTAGGCATTGATAAGTTAATCCCTGGTCACCGACGTCGCCGCCGACCTCGCCGCCCTCGTGCCACCACAGATCGAAGAGATGACCGCGCCACCCTCGTGCGCCGAGCCTCGCAGGAGCCGCCGCCGTCGCGCGCCGCCTGCCGCGTCCGTCGCCTCGCCAACTCTCGCCTAGTTGCCTCGCCGGCCAGCTGCGGCGCCGTCTGTCGCCTCGTCGGCCTCCGGCCGCCGCTCGCCTCCAATCGCCCCGCGCGCCGCCCGGCCTTGCAGCCCTTGCCGGCCGTCCGTCGTCGCCGGCGCCGCCCTGCATGTTGCTCGCAGAGAGAGCACACAGAGAGCCCCCGGCCTCTCAGTTAAATATTTGGTGATTTTTTAAACTAAAAATCAGTTTGTTGTTGTAAATAGAAATATAATTTGTTCCGCGCCACCGCCACTGGTACCGCCAAATACAGGGGAGGATAGGGAGGGAACCGCCACCGCCAAATAGAGGGGAGAATAGGGAGGGACTTCCGCCTCCGCCACCGCCAAATAGAGGGGAGGATAGGGAGGGACTTCCGCCACCGCCGTATCGCCACCGCCACCGCCACTGTATAATTTTTTCTGCCACCGCAACTGGTACTGCCACCGCCACCGCCAAGGAATAGAGGATAGGGAGGGACTTTCATGCCCCACCATTCTGTATTTTTTATTTGCACAATGTGACCGGTGAGTATTAGTTTTTACAGAATATATTCCGATCCTTTACTTAGCAGAGTATATTCATTCGTTACAATGATGTTCTTACATACTGCATATATACTACATGTCTTCAAGAGTGAATATGGCGGACGATAGAGACCCGATTTTGGATAACTATGATCCGGAAGCTATAGCACATTTAAACGGAATCATAAACGTTGATATTCCCTATGTGCCGCCAGAAGATGAAGAAGACGATGTTTCTTCGTATCTAAACCTTGACGGTGCAGGTGAAGGTCAAGGCATGGACATTGAAACGTTTACCGGAGGCCAAACGATAAACAACGATCTCGAATTGCAAACAACCACCTCCGGCGAGGTATATATATGCATTGAGCCTCTGGTGATACAAATTTACTGATTTGAATAAATATGTATTAACGCGACTCTCTTTATTTTTTTAGCCCTCTGGACCGTCGAGAAAATCGAGTACAAAGCCATGTGGCAAAACCCGAACGATGAAACCTGGAGAAACGTTGACCATCGATGTTGTCGATGAAAATGGCAGGCCGTCCGAGCCCAAAAAGCACTTGACAAAGTTTATCAGCCAATGCGGAGTGGTTGGTAGAGACAACATCTCGATCACCCTCCAGGAATGGAATTAGCCAAAGAAGGCACGTGTTGGTTTTACTTTTGTCGATAAGAGAATGAAAAAGAATTGTTGGAGAAAACTTATGGAACATTTCGTTCTACCTCCATAATATAACAAACACGATGAAGAGGGTAACGTGATTCCGGGTGGATGTGAGAGGAGAAGGCTAGTCAAAGAGTTCGCTCTTAAGAAGATGGGCGAAGCATTCCGGAACTTCAAGAAAAATTTAGCCCGGGACTATGTGTCGAAGAAGAAGACTCCGGACTTCAAAGGACAGCATGAGAGACTGAAAGATGAATGGCCCGAATTTGTGAAGCAGAAGGAATTGGAGGGAGAAGATGGAGAACAGGCTGAGGGAGCGAGGAATCCCTCTTGGTACAGAGGGATGGGACCCAAGGGCCAAAAGCTGGTGGTACGGGCATGGGGGATATCTAGACCCGGACACAGGGAGGGGGGAAGATCAAGGTCAACAGAGAGAACAGCTGACAGTAGCCCTCGGGAATCCTGAACACCCAGGACGTGTACGAGGCAAAGGCGCCATTCTGTGGAAGGAAGGGTTTCCCTAGGAAAATGACCCATACAGTTACAAAAGCCGTAAGAGAAAGACGGACCGAGATGCAGGTCGTCTAGGAAACTTGGAAAGGGAACTATATGATGTGAAGCAGATGGTGCGTGATCTAGCAACAATAGGCAGATCGGCAGGGCCGCATGAAGATCATGCAGCGGATATCGGAAGCCAGCAGCAAAGAAGCAGCGTGGCTTCCACGGAGGCCCGGCTGGTGCTAATGCACCAGCGATCGATGATGCACCTGTGCCTTGCTACCCCGTGGCTGATTTACAGGACATTATGAAAGAATGTGAGCTGTATCAGCCAATGAGGAACATTTCTTGGAAGGTGGCGATCGGCACCGCTTTACCTCGTAAACCTGGAGCACTCCACCACGGCAATCCCATTCCAGCTGGCTATGCTCGTGTCACGGTGGATGACGTAGTCGAAGGGTATGAGGATCTGGATATTGACTATGCTACACCTGAAGGGGGTGTGAGACTTGGAAATGTCAAGCGCCAAATCATTCTATGGAAAAACAAGGACATCAAGTTTCTAGGCTCGGCGCCAAGGCCATCGACCCCGAGGAATCACACAATAAGTCCACCCCCCTTCGGTGGTGGTGGTGCACCTACACCTCCTTCACGTCAGCCAACACCGCCGCCCAATCCACCTCCGGCGGGTAAGCAGACGCCGCCCCCCAGTCCACCTCCAGTGGGTACGCCGCCACCCAGTCCACCTCCGGCGAAGAAGCAGAAATAGGGGGTTAAGGAGGGCAGCAAGGCAACCCCCTCATGGCCTATTAACCCGGAGCCTTATGTACCTAAGACCACAAGGGTACCAACGCCATCACTGAAGCCTCTTCTCCCGAGACCTTGGGAAGTTAGTGTCAAGGAAAACGACGCGGCCGCGACTGCTCACTATGAGAAATGGAAGGCTGAAGTCAAGGCGAAAAAATAGCCTGAGCTCAAGCCGGTATATACTGAGAAGCAAAAGAAGTGGGCTAAGGAGTTTTTGATGACACCGTCCCAAATCCAGCAGAATCTGCCAGACGACTATGGATGTGAATTTCATAGGCAAGAATCATTATTGCTGAAGGACACTCATCCGCAAGTTGATATCCTCAGCCCTCCGCTCAGAGGTGTGTTTCCGGATGAACTCACAAACATAGTATCCACATAGATTGGTCCCCCGTGGTTGATTTGGAACATTATCTAACCTTCTAAATGTTAGCAAATCTTTGAATTCACCGGTTACTTTCTTTTTGAACTGTTTCCAAACCCTGCAGGGCAAAGAAAATGAACAAGGGAGTTATTAGTTACTTGATATCAGGAAATGAACGAAAGAGGTCGATATAGTGCGCAAATGATTGAAAATAATTACTTTTGCAGCATTGCTCTCTTATGTCGGGCCAATGCATTGGGTCCATATTCAGAGAGTCCATGACTTCAACTCTTGAGTTGTCAAATTGAATTATTAGCAGAATGCAGTGCAACCTGCGGACACGTTACGTGCACAATCATGCATAACTCATCCATTAGACATAACATGGAGTAAACAAAAGAGAATGTTCACAAGACAGAAACACTCACCCAAAATTGTAAGGAAATAGAATTTCATTTTTGAGTTCCTGGTTTGTAAGAAACTTGTACAGGTCTCTCTCCACGTCTTGGGGGTGATTTTGTAACACATGTCCATTAATGATATGTGGGTCAATGAACCTAACATCATGGATGTTCTTTTTTTTTTCATTCCCCAAGCTTCATTCTGCATAACAGCGTACACAAGAATAGTTAGGATAATATAGTGTAGGCAATGAACGAGATATATTTATGCGGAAGTTAGAGAGGAGCATCACTTCAAACATTACTTTGTACAATTTCATATGAGTGAATTGTTCCAGCTGTTCAATCTGCGCGAGCTCGACAAATCTCTCCTGAGTTGCTATGTTCTGTAAGTGATTTATTTCTATAATTAAATCTCTACCTCATCTCGTTCATTGCCTACACTATATTATCCTAACTATATTCTTGTGTACGCTATTATGCAGAATGAAGCTTGGGGAATGAAAAAAAAAGAACATCCATGATGTTGGGTTCATTGACCCACATATCATTAATGGACATGTGTTACAAAATCACCCCCAAGACGTGGAGAGAGACCTGTACAAGTTTCTTACAAACCAGGAACTCAAAAATGAAATTCTATTTCCTTACAATTTTGGGTGAGTGTTTCTGTCTTGTGCACATTCTCTTTTGTTTACTCCATGTTATGTCTAATGGATGAGTTATGCATGATTGTGCGCGTAACGTTTCCGCAGGTTGCACTGGATTCTGCTAATAATTCAATTTGACAACTCAAGAGTTGAAGTCATGGACTCTCTGAATATGGACCCAATGCATTGGCCCGACATAAGAGAGCAATGCTGCAAAAGTAATTATTTTCAATCATTTGCGCACTATATCGACCTCTTTCGTTCATTTCCTGATATCAAGTAACTAATAACTCCCTTGTTCATTTTCTTTGCCCTGCAGGGTTTGGAAACTGTTCAAAAAGAAAGTAACCGGTGAATTCAAAGATTTGCTAACATTTAGAAGGTTAGCTAATGTTCCAACTCAACCACGGGGGACCAATCTATGTGGATACTATGTTTGTGAGTTCATCCGGAAACACACCTCTGAGCGGAGGGCTGAGGATATCAACTTGCGGATGAGTGACTTGCGGGAGAAGCGTAATCCAGAAACTCGCTTTCGACCAATTCAAGAGGAATTAGCAGGATTTTTTATGAGGGACGTCCTTCATCCTAATGGACAACACTATTACAAGAACGAAGAACTTCTAATGCCCGTAAACTGTATATGGTCACCCAAGATTGAATATTATATATTTCTCTTGAATTCTTCTTGTTTGAAATTATATATTCGTATGCATCAACGTGTAACGTGTATATACTAGCGTAGAATATGTGTACTAAAACCTTTTTGAAATTAAAATAAAACACAAAAAAAGAAAAGAAAACACAACAAAATAAAACTGAATTCATTCAAACAAAATTTATATTGAAATAATCTAAGAAGAAATTAATAATCTAAACAGAAATTAATGAATGTAATAAATTGCTTCAAATCAAGTGAAAACAAAAACATGAGAAAAAGGGCGGTGTACATGGAGTCCGTGGCTGATATCGTTGAGCCAAGCAAAAGGTTTGAGGACTCCGCCGGGGCTGCGTGACAACCGGGCTATCCTATAGCGGCTGTGATAATCCCGCCGTCGGGCCAACGCGGCGGCCGTACATCGACGATGATCGAAGCCGCCATCGGGGGTAAAGCTCGTCGGGCCGAGGGCTACGACGGTTGTTATCAGCTGATTTTCTCGGCAACCAGTCTACACCTCCCCATGCTCTGATGGCCCTTTAACTGACAGAGTCGACCTCGTTGCTACTGGAATTGACTTTAAATCAACGGTGGGATCCGGCTTAATGCGGTGGCTCTCGGGATCGATTCCTGCGATGTCTAGCACCGACGACTGGGTCGAACTGAGGAGAAAAGGGCGGCTGGTGTTTCGTCCTATCGGCCGAGGCGACTGGTGGTCGGTGGTGTGAACACTAGTGAGAATATGACGGCGGGGCGGTGAGGTTGTGGCAGCGAAATGAAGGAGAAAAAATTTAGTCTAACAGCAGCAGGGGAGAATATTTGGGGGCCACTAAGGCTGAGAGGACAAAAAGTTATTTTCCACTAAGATCGCTCGGGGTTCGGGTTAGAGGCCGTTTCAACCGTTAGCAGTGTAATTTTGGTTCTCTAAAGTTTTTTAGGAGATCGTTAGAGATGCTTTTATGTAATCATCACTCACGTGATCTGAAAATAACCCATTTCTTTATCTTCGTTAGTTAAGGCCGTCTTTTATTTACTTTTTGATGATGAACAAGACGACGGCCATCTCAGTTGATTATTTTTCAGATAAAAACATCCACGTTTACTGTTTCTGCAACAACGCATGAATCAATGGTGCCAGGCTTGACAGTACCTAATATGCAAACTTGCAAAGCATGGCAGGATTGGTTGGGCTCCTCTACACTTATGTTGTAACTGTACGGATGCAACTCCGAAAACCCTAGCCGTCCAGCGCGAGATCGCGGGGACGACGAGACCACTAGGCTCACCTAATATCGCCAGGCAAAGGCGCAAACGGAACTAGATCCGAACACGAACAGGAGATCGATCAGGCCAGCGATCGGAGTTGTAAACGGAGACGTAGCCGAGGACTCGCCGCCAGAATCGCCCGGGGTACTGTGGTGCGTCTCCTCCTTCTAGCTGGTATCCTTGCCTTACCCAAAATAAACGAAAAAGAGCGGCGGCGGCGGTGAGAAGAACAGCCGATGGATTCCGATGAGATGCATCAGGCCGCCGACCTCTCGATGGAGATCCTCCATCAGATCCTTGCGCTGGAGAATAGGTTATCTCAGACTGGATTTCCCGATCCCGCGGATCACTTGGCTCTGGTCGAGTTGAAATCGGATGCGTTGATGTTCAGGGACGAGATCTGCCGTTTATCCGGGAGAAATCTCCTGACCGAGACATCACGTAAGGACTTCGCTGTGTTAATTCTTCCCCGTTTTCTCACTGCTTCTGTCAAAGTTGAGTATTTGTTGATTTGGGTTTTTTCTCGTATGGTAGCTGTACCTGCTGTTTCACCACCGATGTCAATGGCCGCTGGATGCTCGACCGGGGGTTCCTCTCCTATTGCGTGAGTTTTCATTAATGTTGGTTATGCTATACGCATTCTTGCTCGCTGAAGGATTTGTGGTCTAACTAACAAAAGCATGCTGTCTCTTTTCCTGGCAGTAACCTTGGTCCAGTTCCTGGACTGGATAGCGAGGAGAAGCTCTATGCTGCTGGCGCATTTGAGTATCATGACATGAGCATTGGCAGGTCGAACGACGAGATTCTGGAAGAAACGATACAGATGCTGGCCGAAGGTATCGTGCTTAAATGTGAAGCGGAAGGCCCTGATCTTTCTCGGATGCTCCAAGTGAAGGAAACGCGGAAGGAGGCAAAGGTGGCGTTGAGGTTTGGGCTCGATTTTGCCCTATTCGGCAAATATATCGATGAGCTGCAGCGTGAACTGCGGAACATCATCAGCGCCTTCTCTCCGGAAAACAGTGATGTGCGAAGTAGCATGATTACGCTGGCAAAGGAGCCTTGCCTACATGGTGTTGCAAAGTTGCGGTGGATCTCCGAGCTGATCAGTATGCTCCGGATGATGGATTCCGACCTTGACTCTCAAGTGAAGTCTAGAATGCTGGAGCTGAAATCTGAATCCTTCTTATCGTCCCTAAAGAAAGAGGAGGGCAGCATTGGCACAGGAGTCTCAGGAGAGGCGACAGCATTCGCTGCTTACCGTCTTTGTTGGGAGCGCCATTGGGGCGATAGTTACAGTTTCGAGGATCAGAGTACGTAAACATTCACGCACATGATCTTAGTTAGTCTTTTTCTACCTCTTACTGCTAGCAATTTCAACTGCATCATCAACAATTCCACTCTGCCATTGTGCCCAGCTGCACCTAAAAAATAAGCGCCAAGTCACTTAAAGCACCAGGGAGCACTTAAATAATTAGCATGTAGCAATTTAGCATAAAGCACTAAGCTTAGCATATTTGATTCATTTCACATGGGCATGACAATTAGAAATCTAGCATTGAGCAAAGAGTAGCATGGAATCCACCTGCCACTAGCAATTTAAAAATAGCATCACAAGCAGGGGGAGGAAGAGCTCTTAGCATAACCGTTGGTGGACGCTTCAGGCTGGAACCGCACCACACCGTTATATTGTCGCAACGTAACGAAGCAATAAAATCCTTGGTCTGATGCAATTCATTCTTTAACGTACTGTGCTAGTTTAGATGAAGTGGAGTAATATTAGCGTGATGAACCTGCGGAGATCAGACAGAGGTGGCTGCGCCATACGGAAACAAAACCATGGGCACGTCTCCTTAGTTGATTAAACATAATTGGAGGAGTTTATCCACTTGTACTATGCTATCAGATCAATAGTTCTTTTTGGCAGAGTGCATGTCTCAAGCCAGTCATTCTTTAATACTAAGAATTTACTTTACTTGTAGCATGAATTCTGTTTTATGTTTCTCACACTTCACTTGGCTGTGTGCAGCGCTAGTGAGCCCCATGCAGTTTACACATTGCATGCCAAGCTGCGTCCCAGTTGACGCTGTTGCTGGGAGCACCTTGCAGATCTACTCTATCAAAGTCTCAATCAAAGCCTCAGCAGAAGTCGCATGGCCACTGAATGTTTATGGACTAGTCACTGCCCGGGACTCTGTGGACCGTCGGCGGAACCCTCTTTTCATTCGTCGAAGGAATTACTGCCAAATTGTCACTAAAGATGTACGTGTGGTTTTATTGTTCCTATTCTTTCGTATGCCGCCATCATATTATTGCTGATTAGTTAATTGCAAATGTTGACACTTGCAGGATCCTTTTCTGCACTTGACTGGCCCTGTTCGTGCTATTGTGGCAATGGACACCGTTTACATTGAAACCGAACTGAAAGCCAAGGGCAGCAGAAGCTCTGAAGATGTAGTATTGGCCAGCACCGTCATCAACTCCTACCCGGGCGACGAGTTCTCTACCTCCCTCGCTGAAAACAAGCATTGCACAATAGAGTTGTGCTTTGAAAAACTTGAAAAATCTGTTCAGGCTACTATCGTTAGTGTAGTGGTTACAAGCAATCCAGGCTCCGCGCCTTTTCCATATGGTGGAAAGATTACCTGCTCTTCACTACCTTGCGGTGCTATTCGAAATTTGGGTGGGGTCCCACCTAGGCAAGTTGTGGTATTTGGTTCAGAAAATGGACAGTTGATCAAGGATAGAGGTGGCCACCTTGATTTGGATAGGCGTGTCTTGTCGGTTGAACTTGGAGGAGAGCTGCAGTTTCACATACAGCGATACTCACAACCAGGCTCTGCTGAGGTTGATGCTCCGGTCCTCCGCTTTACACCAAGAAAATGGAACATAACAAAATCTAAATGTTCCCTTGATGATGGGTCTTCGGTGGTAATAACTGTTGCTTGGTCCCTCATTTCGTCGAAGATGCTTACCTGTTGAAGAGCCAGGATGTGAGCCTCTCGTGCATGCCATTAATATTGTCAACCTATGTCAATTCAAGTTATGTAAAGGAAAATGCTTCTGATCCATCGTCCCGCAGATCAAGTGCCCAGCCAGAGCCCCAGAGGTGGCTTTGTCTTTTTTTTTTTTCCCTCATGAACCGCACGTGTATGGACCCCACGGTCGCTACTCCTTACCTTTTCCCCTTCGTTATCTTCTTCCAGCTACGAACCGCCGCTCCGCCTCCGTCCCCAGTGACGGCAGCCTCGACAGATCGCGCCGCCGCCCCTTCCCCCGCCGCCGCCGGCCTCGAATGGAGCGCGCCGCCGCCGGCCTCGAATGGAGCGCGCCGCAGCCTCCTTCCCCGCGATGGCCGCAGACCTCCGCCGCGAAGGCAGCCGCCTCCATCCCGCGCGCCGCCGCCTCTGTCCCACACGACGGCACTGTGACCGGGGACCCGCTCTACCTCCAGCCCAACGGCCATCGCCCGACCTCTACCGCGCCACCCTGTGCCGGGTGGGGCCATCGCCAACCTCCACCGCGCCTCCCTGTGCCGGGTGGGGTTGTCGCCCACCTCCACGGCGCACACTACCGACCATCGGGGCCGCCACCGACCCGACAAGGTCGTGTAGCACCACTGCGGCTCCGCCTCCGGCACGAGCCCGTCAACCTCCGACCACGCCGCTCGCCGGCCTTTCCCGTCTGTGCCTCCTCTTTCTCCCGCGCATGCGCAGACGAACTATGCTGCAAATCCTATCAAGCGGAGCTATAAAGGCTACTAGAAGGAGCTGCAAAGGTTGTGGGGTGAGGCACTGCCCGCACAGCGCGTCCCCGAACCGTAGGTGCGGTTGTTGCGAACTGTCAACGAAGGTGCTACAAACAGTCGGCCGATGAGCTACAAATTGCCGGCGGTAGTGCTATAAACTGTTAGTGGTGGTGCTACAATTTGCCAACACTGCCGTCTCCCCTCTGCTTCGTCCTGCGCCGGCAACAATCTGGCCCACTCATCCGATTCAGCATGAGTGCTTTGTGTGCTACCAACGGTGGGCAAGGGATGCAAATGGTTCATGTTGGTGCTACCAACGGCGGCCAATGGTGCTGCAAAGGGTGGCTGAATATGCTACCAACGCCGGCCACGTGTGCTACCACGCCGATGTGCGGTGCTACAAATGGTCGTTGCGTGTGCTACCAACGGCGATCGGTGGTGCTACAAATGGCTATTGTCGGTGCTGCAAGGAGCAAGTGGTGGTGCTGTCATTGGCGGGCAACATTGCCACAAGGAGGTCTCCGACCAAGTACCATGCTTTGACAAAGTACGATGCTGCAAATGGTCACCGACGGTGCTACCACCAGTCTGTGGTGGTGCTGCAAGAAGGAAGTGACGGTGCTGCCAGACGGTGTAGGAATGCTACTGGCGTGCACTGACGAGGAGTAGTTCACGATGCTACAATTGTATATTTTTTATGCTACAATATTATGTGGTTCGGCTACTTTAGTATAATTCTTGTGCTACAATGTCTCCAGCGAGGTCTCCTGCAAGTCTCCGGTGAGGTGTCCAGCAAGGTCTCCGGTGAGTCCCAGGTGAGGTCTCCGGCGAGGTCTCCGACGAGGTCTGTGTTCGACGTATTTTTTCTATTTTATTTTATAGACGAACCCTTTTTTTCTTCAACGAAGCAAAAGCGAGACTTTTTTTGCTGCGACGAAGCAAAGTCAGGATTTTTATAGACGAACCATTTTTTGCTTCAATGAAGCAAAAGCGGGACTTTTTTTGCTGCGACGAAGCAAAGTCAGAATTTTGTCTAAAAGTAGACACGTGTCAACATGTGAATGTGAAGCAGGAGGCTGGAATGTTTGGTGCCTCCGGAGGATTGCTAGCGCTGCCCATATAGTTACCTACTTAGGTACATCTGGATAAAAAGTCTTTGGGCCTTGACGTGATTGAGTAGGAACTGAACGCGCTCCCGAAAGGATGGTCCAATTGACCGTTTCCTATTCCAGTACTCCATCGCGGGTTCACGCCGCCAGGAGGACTCGGAAGCAAGAAAGAACTGCTCGAAACTAGTTGAAACTTGGAAGAGTCGAAGGGATCGATTGATCAACCATTCAACCTCAGACCTCGCCCGCCAAGCCGCCATCTACTAGACGATCCCCAGCGCGCGGGCGCCTCTTCTTCAGTCGGCACCGATCAGCGATCCCCACCGCCAGTAAAAATTCACGACTTAACACGCTCCTTTACTGCTAAATAAATTTCTTCTAATTCTTTTTTTTTTGCGGGTAAAACCAGAACTTTATTACTCAGGAAGGGTTACAGAGCGGTCTAGATCTAGCAACTGAAGAGCATCTTCAGGTCCAGACCCTAGCCATAATGCATTACAGCGTTGCAATCTTGCAAAGTTTGCAAGAAAGTCACTAACCCTAACCTGGGATCGATGTACTTTTATAAAGACACATTGTCTATTCTGATTAGCTAAATTCCTAATCTCATCCACCCAATGAAAGAAAGGTGATCTATCTGGAGCTAGAGAATTAACTGCAGCAACTAACTCAACACAGTCTGATTCAATGATGATTGGTAACTGTGACTGATGAAGCGCCATTTGTAAACCTTCGGCGCATGCTCTGAGCTCCGCTTCGACTGGTGCATGGCAGTCCTCCAATGTGTGACATGCTGTAAAGATCGTAAGACCAAGTTCATCTCTCAACACCATACCAGCGCCAGCTAAATGATCTTCCGCTTTGAATGATCCATCTATCGATAGCTTGACCCACCCAGTTGGGGGTTTAGCCCAAGGTTTAACAGGATCTTTCTTAATCTGGATAGGGCCAGGCGAAATCCCTGTAGCAACCACTGGGCTTTTCCCTTTCAGCAAACTGACTGTAGGTTTATCTTTGATATCTCTAATTAATTTCAGATAGTTGCAGAGGAAACTTTTGGATCCCTCAATCGACGGGAGAGGCTTGTCACGGGTCGCCTCATTTCTTGCATACCATGCTCGCCAAGCCACAAGGAGGGTGGTGTCAATCATATGATCAGTTCATCGACTCGTCATCTCGACTGGTGCTTCGATGAACCTAAATGACGACTTGGCGATAGTTGTCCTAGACGAATATCAACCAGCTATGTAATGATTAGCAAGAAGAAAATATTGACACCAATATTGGCGACAACAATGTAACTCACTCTAGGTTTGGATGCATCTAAGGGTTATTGACATCATATATTTTACGCGTGTATTAGTTACTATTTTTATGATGAATATATTAAAGGCCTCGAATTTTAATCTCGCCGAGGGCCATTTTTTTAGCAACAACCATCCTAGATTATCAGAAGAGGGGGAATACAGAATACATAAGCCAACAGGCAGATCACCTAGCCACACATATCTCCCTACCGGAGAGCTTAACACAAAGCGAGCTAAAACATGGGGCTCGTTATTCGAACTCTTATTTTCATGAACTAAAGCAAAATCAGCAAAAGCTAAAGTGGATGCCTTTATTTCATGTAGAATGTGTATGTATCTTCCTAAATTCTGCTCCTTCATTGCTTTCACTACTGACAAACAATCGCTGACCAGCTTGATTCTTGAATCGGGAATTTGCTTACTGGTGTACGAGGCTTTGGCTTCGGCGCGGGCGTGGGACGGGAAGGCTAGCGCCCAGTCGCGGAGATGCTTTAGGCAGCCCACCCCGATGCACAAGGTCCATCCCACCTTGATTCACGGGCCAGTTCTGATGGTATGTAGAACTAAAATATTTTTTTACCTTAATGCATGTGCATCAGGGTCGGCCTAATGGGCTCCGCCCCTGCCTACTTGTCATCCCTTACCTCATCTCAACCATGTCTTCATCTTGCACCATAGCTGCGCATGGTGGCCCAGTGATGGGTCCTCAACGGGACAGCCAATGACAATAGTTGCAGCGGCAGACGTTGGCAAAGCACGTCGAGGTGACAACACAGAGGGATGCGCTGGGACCAAGGGAATCGATGGTGGCAGCGCTGGGCCAGAGGAAGTAGGAAGGAGGGGGGAAATATGTACGGCTGACAGGTGGACCCATGTCCATCTCAGCATAATATCCATATGTGCTGCCAAGTCATTACTTACATGTGGGGCAACCCTGTCAAGCTTGCTGTTAAGAGTTGATTAACCAAGTTTTTACCAGATGTGTGATTCTTGGCTCCAAAAGTGGTATGTATTAGCGAATTTTTTGAAAACAGGCACCAACTTGTTCCCCTTCCCCAATTGTGGCAGTAAAATGTAACTTACTCAACATATTCAATACCCTCTTGCTGCCACTAGTGTCTAACAGATTGACACTACCAATGACATCGGAACAGGACAATTTGAGAACTTTGTCAAGTTACTGAAACAAGCTAGAGCTAGCCAAAGATTAAGAGAACAAGCCTCTACTTGCAAGAAACGACAGTCAAGCGCGGAGGGTCGCAGATCATCCAACGGACCAACAACAAAAGGCAGTGATGAAATCATTTGTATGATTCAGTTATAACACGCTAAAATGGAATGACATATCTATTTATTCGAAAAAAATTAGGTCTAAAAGATCATGCTGAGTTTTGTTTTGACTTTCTAATTAGCCAGCAGGACATTTAGTCTCGGCTGAATATTTCTGTTAGAACGGTTGAATCAGTTACACCAGGTCTCGGGTTCATAATAATAACCAAATGTACATAACCATGGCAGGATAACAGGCCAAGCTTGATCTCCAACTATCACGGAAGTTTCAATCACACAGCCCAATGAGTTCCCAGTGTCAGCGAATAAAAAGTATGAATCCAGATTCCCAGAATTTGCAAGAGAAAGAGACAAGGCAGACAGCATCTGGACCTACCGAAAACAGACAAACATACAACATCTTCATTTCATAAGTCAATTAAAAGGTGGCCGTAGTTCCCATCATCTGGGATCAAAATAACGTGGCTCCATTATCATCTGGTAGCGATGCAAACATATGGAACATCACTCAAGGTGTTTAAAATAAAGAAATATGTTAGGTAGCTAGATCAACCTGAAAAATGAGAAACATGAGTTCAAACAACTTTTGCGCCTACTTTCTTGATTGTTTCACTTGAAATGAACAATTTATTTGGGACTTGCATATATTGTAAAGAAAAAAAAAGCTTGTTGATGCCACTTTGATTGAACTTGCCTGACGAAGTCTGCAGGAATGAGAAGGTTTGAGACAGAACAACACGTCAACAAAGAACAAGATGGCTAAAGAAAGATTAAAGTCTTTATCTGAAGAGGAGCACAAGGTACACACCAATATGCTTTATCTAACTTAAGTTGAAAGGAATGGCAGGAGTTGGCAAATCATCAACAGACACATCGTTACTACAAGTTCAAACTTTTTCAATGGCATGTATCATCCTAGAGCAAATACTAGTGCTAAGTTTTATTTCATTATGCTCATGCCTGAAGCAAGTTAAACCATCACAGAAATGTCAGTTTGTATTTAATAGATCGCTGAAGCATAATCTTTATCAAATGCATCTGACAATCAGCCAAAAGAAAAATCTATCGAACATCATAAATATCAATGATTCAGTCCCACCATAGGCCTTGCACTGACAGATGCAGCTACTATTCGAAGACGCGATTCTTGAGATGCTACAGTAAAGGTTAAAATGCCCAGCAATGTTAAGGAAAGTTATCCTATTGGGAAAGTCAAATAAATGTAACCACTTAAACAAGGAAGCAAAAGAGTGCCATATTTACTTAGGAACTTTGCTGAAATCAGTAGCCTTGATGGCCTCATTCACTACTCCTTCATATGTCAGTTTCAGATCAAAAGTGATTCTTTGAAAAACTTGACATAACATTGTCACATCTTGCATTGCTCTATGAGCAGGCTTTTCCACAGAGATGCCATAGCGTTTGCTCAGTGCCACTAAGTTCAGAAGATGTATGTTTTCTGCAAAAGAACATTTACATGTAACTAAGGTTACTTCTGTCGTGGATTGACCAAATTATACAATACACAGGTAGCTAACTGGGCTGCAAAAATAATATGGACATATGAAAAAAAAAGCAAAAACAATTAGCCACTTCAAAAAAAAATGTTCCTCGCATTCCCAGAACCAACGGACAACAAGTATGCAATAAATAACAGCACAAACATGGGACCTTTTATATGAGGACAAACATGTGAAGCTGAGCTGCATTACAAACATTACGCAGTAGAAGAAAGATCTACCTAAACAATGATTTAGCAAAGAATGTATCCTCAAAAGTGATATGACAGAAAACCACCCTTGCAGGCAAAAGTGCTACATTCAAATCCTGAAGATACAAAGTTCTTTTAAACCCAAGGGTCCTGTAGCAAAGAGGATGTACCGTCTGATTTTGGAAGCTTCGGCAACTTCCTTGCCAAACGGAGGCTGTCAACAAACAGCCAGTCTTCGGGCATCTGTGCTGAACAACGGTCAAACTCTTGGGCAAGGAAAGGGGCATCAAATGTTTTTGCATTATGAGCAACCCATATAACTGGTTTCCCAGGAGTTTGGCGGCTTCGAACATATGCCAGTAGTAAGGGAAGTACATCACCGAACCTACATTATTCATATTAAGATAACACTCAAAGTAAGTCAAGTGTGTCTGAGACTGTGTGTCTCCTAATTGCTGATACTTTCTTTACATTTGGGGGTACGGCAATTAATGTGAAGGGATAGGGAATAACATGAATGCACTGGAAGAGAAACACACCTCGGGACATCAGGTCTGCAAACCAAGGCAGTGGTAATATTATTGACGGCTGAAAGGAATTTGGGAACATCCCTCTCAGGATTAATGAGGGTTTCAAATGTGCTGTTCTTTCCTCCAGAAAGATCACGCAGTGCGAACTCGACGATTCTGTTATTCTTGTGGAAATAGCCAGTAGTCTCAGTATCAAAGATAAGAATAGTCGCTGATTGGTCATGTTCAGAAGTCTGCTGAAACCTGAATTGCTGTATTCCAGAAATACATGAACCTGGACCAGCTCCGTGCAAACTATCTGTCTCTTGAACCCTTGTAGTGAAATGACGCTTCCCATAGCTTCTCGGATCAACATTTTTTGCAGATGAAAATCCAGCATGTTGCATAAGCAATCTGGAAGGACAACTACTCCATATGTTGTTCCTCAGCTTATTGAAGCGAAGAAGCGACGACATTTTGGGGCGGGTGTGCTTAGGAATCAGCGCAGGAAGCGGACGCTCTGTGGCTTAGATGAACCACATCTAACACCTGCATCAATAATAAAATTAGCAGAGTCAATGACTTGGTTCCACACTACAAAAGCTTTGAGCTGGAAAATACCAAATGCAATGTTTGAATTCTGATCAGTCCTCTTTTAGACCATGCTGTAAGTTGGACACATATTTTTCACAGGTCAACAATGGGTCCTGCCCCATGAAAAAAACTATGGGTCCTGGAATCATCGCAGGATAGTTGGGGGGCTTCCAGAACGTCCAGAATTATATCTTTAAGTTTTTTTTTTTAAAAAGAGCATCCTTTTTCAGGATACATTTCAGAATGCATCTTCTATTCAAAATGTGGATCTTCCTGTTGGTTTTAGACTCTTTTTCTCTGTTTTAGAAGTTTTCAGTCCACATTCTTCAAAATGTGGCTCGTTTGCGCTGTAAAACTATGTCACTGTGGTTGGGTTTCAATGAAACCGGGGGGAGCCCTTTTCTCTAAAAAAAAACCAGTCCTCTTTTAGTTTTGGACCATGTTGTTCGACACATGTTTTTCGCAAGTCAACAATGGCTCCTGTCCCATAAGATAACTATGGGTCCTGGAATCATTGCTGGACTCGGATAGTTCGGGCGCTTCCAGAATGATATCTTTTAGTTTTAGAAAAAAAGAGCATCTTTTTTCCAGGATACATTTCAGAATGCATCTTCTATTCTTGTATGATCAACTACTTTTGGGGGTTACGATGGTCGAATCGTTGAACTGCTAAAAAGGACCATCACCGGTCCATCTCTGTTCCCCAGCACCCAAAAAGATAAGACAATCGCCACGCCGCACACACCCCAATATAGATGCTCTGCACTGGCGCCGCGGCACACCCATAATTTTTGGAGGCAAGCTTGGGATTAAGCAATTTCAGCATGACCAAGAGCTCGTACCTCAAGAACCAATGCACCGGGTGGAGACAGCAGGGAGGGGATGAGGAAGAACGGGAACGGCGACGGCGGCGGCGGCCCGCACGAGAGGCGGAGCAGTTGGCGGGCGAGCCGGGGGCGACGGCGCTAAGCTAAGGCACGCCTGCGGCCCTACGGAGCGGGGGTGGTGGGATGGCGGCGAGAGATACCTGAGAGCCGCATTCCGGTAGGTTGGAGCTTAGATAGGGCAGGGAATGGGAGCGGCGTGGGTCGGTCGGGGGAAGGAAACGGGAGAGGCGCGCGATGATCTAGGCCATACGAATTTGGATCCGTCGGCCCAGGAAAATCGCTACAGTTCATAGCAGTTGCTGCACTTTCTATCTGCTAACGGCCCACGAAGCCACGATCTCCATCTTTTCTCCCAAAAAATATGGTGCAGAAAATGGGCCGCTCAAAAAATTCTCAGAAACTATACCGTCCATATTTTCTCAGGCCTTTGGCAAGTTTAATGATACAGGTCGCTTAAACTACTCATCACACAATCTATTCTGACACCAAAGGGAGCAGGGAAATCATGAAAGATATTTTATGATATGTTCTTTCCTTTTTCAAGGTCCTATAGTGCTCCCTGGTCTATACACATGGCGTAATGGATATTTACGATGATCTAGCTTATGATAGTACTCCTACTGTTGTCCATTGTGGTCACACTGTTCGCAGCTATACTACGAGGTATACCTACATGGTATTCTCAAAAGACATGTAAAATGTTAATCTAAGAGTGATGTTTAAACTCATCGGCCATGTTTGGTGCTAAGAGCGATACATGTATATTGGTCGTAACTACATCTAGGCAGATTGCCATACACTCATGTGAATTTTCTTTAAGTAGGGTGCACTGATAGCAGGGGATGGCAGACGGCCCTCCAATGTTTCCACCAGGTGAGAATTGCCCAGCACTATCCTTTAATCCTTTGTTGCAACCTGCCACTGAATCTGTAAGTTTTGGTGTCAACTTCCTTGGCTTTTTTTTCGTACTAACTGGCTTGGCATACTTGATGTTCTGAATTTTAGTGCCCAAAGATTCAGAGTTAACTCCTTCCTCCTGTTCAGTTCCTCATAAATCAACTTTTTCTTGACATGCTAGAGTATCCATTTGTTCATATATGGTCAACATCATCTTGTGATCTATTGTCCCCAGCTCCATCTTGAAACTCTTGTTCAGCTTCCTTCAGATCTATCTCCTCATCAGTCACAACAGCAGTTGATTTAGCAGTAGTGTTAACACTTGAGCTGACTGTCCCTTTTTCCTGTGCTAGGAAATTAGCATCTATCCCATCTTGCGTTTTCAAATTTGCCTCTCCGTTCTCCAAAGTTGTAATAGTAGCAGGGCTAGCTTGAATGTGTGAGCCTCCAGCAACATTCCCACATGCAGCAGCCCCATTATCTTCATTGTTCACTGGATTATTCTGTCTTTTAGCATTTCTGTCCACATACACTTGTCCACAAACTCTTGGGATGGACACTCGCACACTGTTATAGGTGATTTGATCATTCATGTCTTCTTCCGCAAGTGACTTTGCAGCTGCATGTGCGTGCAGCGTGCTGCTGCTGCAATGCATGGAACCTGCCGGCTGCCGGGCTTGAGGGGCATACTCGAGATTGGCTTTGGCCTATAGGGCGGCTGCTTGCTTTGAAATTTCGTAGTATCAAGTATCAACTCTTCCCGGTCATGCCAATCAACAGAAATGGCACTGCAAAGAGGACGAAAATATCAAACTTGTTTGTAGGAGAGGTAACATCTCGCCAAGAATACTTGTAATCTATTAGTAATCCCGTAATATATATTATTTTTAATCAAAGAGAGAGGCATATCACCATCTCAATCTGTAAAAGCACTTCACGTTCAGAAAGTTACGAAAGGTATGCTGTTCAGAGAAGCCGTGACAGCAGTCGCACCTAACCGCATCAGCGAAGTCCTTTAAATACCACACCACGAGAGAGACACCACGCGATCTCCCTGTTCCAGCTCCAGGACACGGACGAGCCGTCGCCCAGCCTTCGTGCGCAGCCTCCATCCATCGGCTCCCCTTTACCCCTCCCGACATGTGAGTCCTACTGATCCTCCGAGCAAATTTCCCCTGATTTACTTCTGACTATTTTCAGTTTCTTTCCCGGTCGTTTGGATCGTTTCTTTTTTTAACTTGTGAAGTACTGATTCAAAAGTAACATCTCGCCCAGAATCTGCAGCTAAACAACTCCTTCGGGATAGATCAGCATCGTTATATGTTCTTTCTTGATTCGTTTTATCTGTCAAAAATTATCCGGGCGATCTTCAGTTCATGTTGTTCTTCTGAAAAGGAAAAAACAAGGAGAATCTATTTGACTGCTTGATAGACAGATGAGCTGCGATCTGGGAACTAATAGTGTGAAATTTGAGCAGGCGAATGGAGCTGATCACGAATGTGTCCGAGTACGAGAAGCTCGCGAGGGAGAAGCTGCCGAAGATGGTGTACGACTACTACGCCTCCGGCGCGGAGGATCAGTGGACGCTCAGGGAGAACAGGGAGGCCTTCTCAAGAATCCTGTAAGCTGCATATGTTTCCAAAGTAGCTGGTTTCAGGACCTTAGCTGTACCTGTCTGGTAGTGTGCCGCTAGATGAACTGTACTTGTTTTATTAGCATCAGCAACCAGCAGTAGAGGAATTTCAGTAGAAAACTTTTGCAAGGATAACATTTTTTTTTGGTATAATGACAAGTGGCATGTCGTTTGAAAACTTTTATGTTATTTCAAAATCGCTGGAGAAGGCTTAGCTCGTGGAAACTACACTATTACTTTTCCAAGGTAGTCTTTACAGGCTGGGCGTAAGTGGATTGGTTTGCTGGGTTAGGATAACTAAATTACTAGATGGTAGCATAAGTGGACAAGTAACATTGAGTAGAGGACAAGGGATCAGACGGAGCCTGTCACACATGTGGTTACGATGGTCAAAGTAGATGACAATTTCGTCAAGAACTCTCAGATAAGATAAGTGACATCATCATACCGCATGTCCTGAAAGATAATTCAGAAAAATCAGATTGTCCTAATTCTCATATGCAGACTATGATTTCATTTTGATCCTGCCCTGACTAATGATTTCAGATTCCGACCACGCGTGCTGATCGACGTGTCCCACATCGACATTGCCACAAAAATCTTGGGCTTCGACATTTCCATGCCCATCATGATTGCGCCGTCGGCAATGCATAAAATGGCTCACCCTGAAGGTTCAACCAAACTTGCAATTAACACCCCTTCATATGTTTCTACAGCAATGCACTCATGGAGAAATTTACCTTATATGCAGGAGAGCTTGCAACTGCAAGAGCAGCAGCATCTGCAGGAACCATAATGGTTTGGACTATCACCTGCATACTATGGCTTCTTTGCTGTTCCAAATAAATATTCAGTGTGTTTCTGCTATGTATAACTTGTGTTTTTTCAGACATTGTCTACATTGGCTACTTCTAGTGTTGAAGAGGTCAACTCAGTAGGACCCGGGATACGTTTCTTCCAACTTTACGTATGTTTTTGTCTTCGGCTTCGCAAACGTAGAATATGAGAACCTATTTTCCTTCTTTGATCTGACCATAGCATGGATCATTGTTTTCATCAGGTTTTCAAGGACAGGAATCTAGTACGGCAGCTCGTGAAAAGGGCTGAAACGGCCGGTTTTAAGGCGATTGTGCTCACTGTTGACACCCCGATTCTTGGTCGGAGGGAAGCTGATATCAAGAACAGGTCCAAATCCAGCAACTGTGTACACTGTCATGTTAATATACTAGTGAAATGGTCTATTTCATTTCATGACGAACTGTACAATCTGCATTGTGTATTCTGAATTTCTGATACCTTGTAACAGGTTCATCTTGCCTCCGCATCTCGTGCTGAAGAATTTTGAGGCGCTTGATCTTGGCACGATGGACAAGGTTAGTTCCTGAAACTAACCCAGTCGGCCAGTCACATCCATAATAAATGGCCTAAGTAGGATTTAATTTTCAGATATCTTACCATGTCTTCTGTGGGTTCTCAGACAGATGATTCTGGACTGGCTTCCTATGTCGCTGGCCAATTCGACCGATCTCTTTGTTGGGAGGTACTACCATTTTTTTTAATGTTTTTGTTAGTGTTGTTGAAAGGTATCATCAGTACCGTGTTAATTATTCCATACTGTGCGCACCTCATCCCCTGTACTACTCACACTTGAGTGTTGCTTATGAATGAGTACTACTGATCATGCACAAATACAGGACGTCAAGTGGCTGCAGACAATTACCCCATTGCCGATCCTGGTGAAAGGTGTCATGACTGCAGAAGACAGTAAGTTAGCATGTTTTTAAAATTCAGTTGTACCTGCCTTTTTGTTACGCCGTGCCCTCACATGAAGAAGCTTATGCAAAATGCAGCTAGGCTTGCCATCGAAAACGGCGCAGCTGGCATCATCGTGTCCAATCATGGTGCTCGGCAGCTCGACTACGTCCCTGCAACCATCAGCTGCCTGGAAGAGGTACATATATGTAAAACTGTCACAAGCCGCAACTGCAATTCCATGAGAAATCACATTTTGTTCAGATAAGTTCAGTCAGCTTCAGTGCAAGATTTTCTTTATGCGTCTTGACCACAACTGCCGAGTGTGCACCCAAATTCAGGTAGTCACGGAGGCGAAGGGGCGGCTGCCCGTGTTCCTGGACGGCGGCGTCCGCCGCGGCACGGACGTGTTCAAGGCGCTGGCACTGGGAGCCGCCGGCGTATTCGTAAGTACAATGGAAACCGACCATCCGACTCCACGGTTCATTTGTCAGAGATCCTGACGCTGTGGTGTGTTGTGCAGATCGGCAGGCCGGTGCTGTACTCGCTGGCGGTGGACGGCGAGGCTGGCGTGCGGAAGATGCTGCAGATGCTGCGGGACGAACTGGAGCTGGCCATGGCGCTCGGCGGGTGCGCCTCGCTGCGGGACATCACGCGCGCCCACGTCGTCACCGACGGCGATAGGATCCGCCGCGCTAGGTTGTAGGCGCGCGCGCGGGCTAGTCGATTTGAGATACGGCTACTTCTTGTGCTTCCTTTCGATCTCGTGCAATAAAATCGTACTAGTATCAACCAAAACTACGCGCAGCTAACGTTCGCTCATCTTTTCGTGCGCGCGACGCGACTTATCTATAGATGCAACTCGGCCAGCATTAGGGTGTCTCTATCTTTTTGAATTCAATAAAGGAGGAAAAAATGTTTTGCTCGGCCGCTCGAGTCACTCCGCTCGAACCCTAGCCGTCACTAGCCCCTCTCCTCTCCTTCCTCTCATTCGCCGCCCGCGGGAAAACCCGCGCATGGCCGCCAAGGATGGTGGCGGCTGAGATTTTGCTACTTCGCTCCAGTCTTGGAGAGCTCTAGCATCTGGGGCGGTGGCTTCACGAGGTGAGGGCGGAGCCAGTCCCTAAGCAGGAGGCGTCCGCCGGTGCTAGCAGCCTTCTTCTGAGCAGCTGGGGTGGCGAGGAGAGGGTGGTTGGGGTTACATTGTGGGTGAGTCACCTCGTCGCCCTCCGACTAGATCTGAACACAGTGACTCATGCTAGGGCGACCCGCTGCCTCTGGATCTAGTCTCTAAAGTGCAGTTGCGGTGGGTGGGGCTAGGGCTTTGGGCCGGGGAAACTTTGGCCGGCGGTGGCGGTCACAGCATCGAGGGTGGCCCCCAAATTACTATCGATGCCAATATTGCTCATCTTGAACTTGCACTTAATTTTTTCTTTCTTCATCATGTTGATGTCTTAAAGACATATTTATCACTAGATTTTCTTCATTTTATTCTTCTTGCAACTTTAAAGCCAACATATGATTCAAGCATTGTCTATGAATAAATCCTACAAACAGAACACAATGCAAATATTAGTATATAGGGATTGTTATTAATTACCAAAAACCACACATAAGGAATCCATGCACTTTCACTAAGCACTACCACGGTCATAGTGCAGAGCACTTGCTAAATGTTGATCCCACTGCTACTAACATAGCGCTATCTTATGATCATCGGCTTACAATTGAACATAGAAACGCATATGAGCAAGCAAGTGATTGAAAAATGGGCATGAAAAAAAACCTGCCTCCTATCAGTTACCATCTACAGTAAATCCAATTCATCCATAGTCTGCAACCGATCTGGCATGAATCAACCGTGCATGCGAGAAAAAAACAAGGAGATCGAGGCACCGCGGTACCGGATTCCTCATAACCGTAACCTCATAGTCCAAAATCTCTACAAACCACAACAAATCTTCAAATCTAACCATACCCTATCAAGTACCCTATCAGATTTAGTGTGCATGTCGTTGGAATCTCTCGCACTATGCGTGTTCATATACAAATAATGAATTGAAATGAACAAAAGTATTGTTTTTATGCCATTTTGGTACTTGGTTAACACAATTGGTCTGGCCATATATTCTCTTTTAAGGTCCCTTTTAGTAAAAAAATGTTCATATCTCTATTCTACAAGGATAACCGGCAATTCATGATTTTAAGGACATTTTTCTTAAAGGTACAATTCATAATTGTAAAAATATTATTTTAGTTATAGTTACTAGATGTAGCATTCTATACTTGAAGTAAATGTTTCCTATTTCTTAAAAATCAATTCATTAGATAACTGGATATCGTAGCCAGACAAGTGGAGATTTATTTGTTTCATAGAGTTACATATACCTTGAATTATTCCTTCGTTCCCTTTTGTTCATCTGGATCATTTAATTGGTCTCACAGGCAAATACATGTACATGGAGGATTGTATGTTTTGTAGTATAGATAATTAGTTGCTTGGGAAAGAAGGTGTATACTAACTTCTAGTTGAATTTTAATCACATTTTTGTATCAAAATTAGATTTATAATTTAAAAGATATTATTAATCACTCAACGACAATCATTTAATCTATAATTTTATTCTTATCTTTGTGGTGTCATGTATCATGGCCTCATTATTAAAACATAAAACATGGAAGGATAACATATTTTACATTTAAATGGAAAATCTTAAAAATTGTTTCCAGCTGTGTCCTTCTTGTGTTTATTTTTGTTTTGATGACTACAAAGAAAGCCGTCTTATCTAAGAAACAGAATATCGGGTCTCTTATTTCAGCAACAGAAATATGTGAGCTCTAGCTATAATCCAATCCTAGTAGTATCAAGTATTATGATCTTACTAGATATTGCCAATTAGGACATCACCATGGTTGCACAGCGCTGCCTCGAGGACATTAGGCTCGGGGCTTTTAGATGCACTACCCCTGCTTCCTCTCATCTTCTTAATTCTTGGTGTAACGGCTATGATCCTCCATGAGATCCTCCGCCTCTCCTCTCTCTTGCTCCCTCCCCATCCCATACCTCCTATACATGTAATGTTCCCCTGTACGTTTTTTGCTTTGATGATATGAAAAGTTCAGGTTGGCGTAAGCCCGCCGTAGTCCAGGTCAAAAAAAAAATGTGAGTGGAGAATGTGACAAATAAGCTAAGGTGCATTTGGAATCCGTTGCATCCCGGAGGAATAATATTCAATCAAGCACAAGTATTTAAACTATACTCATACTATATTGTTACGGTTTACTGTGTCATATATACCGAACTTATCCTTTAAGAGGAAAGGTATATGAAGTTATAGTGATTTAAGTTGGTGAAATTTTACCGATGTATTTATGTTATTTTTTTGCATCATTTTCCGTATAGTGTATCACTTATGATTTGTATCAACAAAGTGTGATTACTTTATATTGTATGAGTTAATTTGTAACTTATGATGGAATATTTATTTTAGCAAGACAAGTGGTATTTATTCATAGCTATGATCGCCTCCTTACGGTTTTGTAGCCATTCCATGATATTGTTTTCTTCCAAGCTTAATACAAATACACGCATCTCTCATGTGAACATCTTAAAAAACGATGAAAAAGAGTGGAGCCTAAATGCAATAAATTGCATCATTATTTAAGTTGAACCAACAACTTATTCCAGCTGAAGAAAACAACGATAACTTATTCTAATTCGACCCGATCGAGTAGCTACCTTGGACTTCTTTGTTAAAACTAATCACCGTTGTAACAACTTGAGGAACTGAGCCTGGAACTCATCCATCTGCGCCGGCAATAATAGAGAGACTGACACTTGCACCCCGTGGCCGTCCTTGGCACGCATTAGCACCACATGACCATCGTCGTTCATCCTAGCATTCTCGGTCCACCTCGGCCTTCCCCACCCGAAGTCAGCAACCTCGTATGCCTTGAATCCCGGCGAGCCCGACACATGCATCAGGCGGTCCATGTCGACCGTGAGTAGCGGTGTCACGAAATCCAGCCCGGCTACGGGGTCTTTGGCCATCTTGCAGACCTCGTCCTGGACAGCCGATGCCGCGGCAGCTAGGGCATGGTCGGCCTGGAGCTCACGCGCGGGGAGCCTCGCAAGGCATCCGGTGAGGCACGAGCCGGTGTACGCCTCGTCGACGGGAGGGTCGAGGCGTCGGCGGGCGTCGGCGAAGAAAAAGAAGAGCACGTCGTCGTCCCCGGAGAATTGCTTGCACCGAACGAAGCATGTCCACGCGAGCCCGGCGATGGCGGCAAAGGTGGACAGGGGGTGAGACAGTAGGTACACCCCGTTGGATTCAGAGAGATGGATGGTGCGCTTCTTGAGGAGTTCTATGTCCTGCTTCTCCAATGTGAATGCTCGGACTCGGGTGAATGGCCTAATGGTTTCTCCACTGGTCGGCATCGGCAGTGTCGCCTGCGCGTGCAAATGGGCAAGGTGTTGTAAAAACTTGACCATCCAATGCAAAAGAAAAATATGAGAGCTAACGAAAAATACTAGAGTAGGAGTAAATGGATCTGAATGTCTGATCAAGGTGTTGTAAAAACTTGACCATCCAATGAGAAAAATGCGAGAGTAAACAAAAAAATATGATTTTTTACATGGATCTCAACGTCTGATCAAGAAATGAAGAATGATTTCCAGAAGACTTAGAATTAGTAAAATCATTAATAATATGAGCAGGATACGGCTACCTCGAAAACGCTAGACTTACGGGAATCTGCTTACCAAAGGCAAGTTTGGCGCGAACTTCCGCAAGACCTCTCTAGCAAGCTCGTCACCACGAGGCAGTATGACGAGCGAGCGATCGAACGTGGGCGTCGCGGCGGCCGGCGTGTCGCCCCGACACGCCGTAGCCCACGCCTCCACGAACGCCCAGAGTGACCGCCCGTCAGCGACGGCGTGGTGCACTGTCACCCCGAGCGCCATGCCGCCTTCCAAACGCGTGACCTGCACGGCCAGAACGCGGACCGGCAGCTCGCTCATGTCCACCTCCGGCACAAGCAGCCTAAGCACGCTTATGTCGTACTCCTCGTCGCAGCAGAGGCGCCGTACATCGGCGTCAGACTCCGCGACAACGAACCTGACGCCGTCGCCGGCTGAGCAGCTGATGCCGACGTCGCCAGTGTCCTTGAGGTGGACGAGCTTGCCTGCAAGTGGCGCGAAGCTGCTCAGTGTCGCGGCGAGGGAGGAACGGAGGCACTCGAGGACGGTATCGAAGGGGGCTGTGTGATCGGCGCCGTCTAAGTCGAAGAGGAGGACCCGCTGCACCACCGGGAAGAAAGTGAGCCACTGCGCTTCCATAGCGTTGAGCTTGATCGGCTCCGGCAACGGCGTGGTGGTCGCCGGCACGGAGACGTAGCTGGCGTCGATGACTCTCACAGCAGACATGTTCGATCTATGGTGATTGGACAAGGAGTGCTAATTGTGTGTACCGTAACTTGTAGATCGTTGGCACCACTCTGATCTTTCATATACTATGTTGTCACGCGTCAGGCGTGTAAGATTTTTATATTAGATCGTGGATGATTCCACAGCTGGTTATTGAAATGTGGATCTTCACAGTTGACGCTGTTGAAATATTGGGTCGGTCCACGGTTAGATTTCAGATTTCTCTATAAATTTTAAAGTCCATATTGTGGCAGGCAATGTGAGTCTGAGACTAAGTTGGTGGCAACTCACTAGGAAATGACAACATATAGAAGTTTAGTCTTACATGGAAAGTTGAGAGAAAGTTATATCACCTTATAAGGTGGGTTGTTCCACCACTAGTAAGTGAGTGAGAAGATGAGTGATACACGCACGCTCCTCCTCCTCGCCTCGCCTCGCCGTAGTTCAGGAAAACAAATAGAGTCCCAGATGGACGCGTCGCAGTTGGTCGGTTCGGGTCGCTCCTGGACTGTGCGTTATCTGTAAGCGACTCGAAACGTGTGTGCGACATAGGCATGGCCCACATTGCCTAGGGTTTCCTAATCCTATATAATCTCTTGCCCAGCTACCGCAGAAACATATTCAATACACGAGTTAGGGTTTCCACCTCTCTCTGCTTGCGCCGTCATCGTAGCCTACTCCATCCCGCCCGCCGGCGTTCACCGGCGAACGGGAGAGCAGGTCTCCGGAACCGCTCGCCTTTGCGATCCTGCACGGCGGAGGGAGAAATAGGTTTTTGGGAAGCGCTTTGCGCGACTGCTCAAGCTCTTCACCACGGGTCGTCTTCCGTCCAAGTCGGGCGGTGCTGCCTACCGTCGTCACTTGTAGAAAAAGGGCCTTTCGTCAGGCACCTTTGGTCCCGGCCGTGTCCTAGGCCGGGACCCAAGGCCTGGCCACGTCGCCCTGTAAACGCTACAACGTACGGCACCCATAGGTCTCTGCTCGTAAAGACCCAAAGGTCCCGGCTCGTCTCCCAAACCGGGACTAAAGGGTTTTGCGCCACCTGGCGTCTGCGGTACCCCCTTTAATCCCGGTGCGTATTTCCAACCGGGACCTAAAATCAAACGATACAGTTTCCCACGGAGCCCGATCGCGTGTCGCCATTACTGGTCGTGTCGAAACCGAGCGTCGGCGTGGAATTCATGCCGCCGGCGCCAGCGCAGCCAACCACTGTTCATCTTCCTCTTCCCATTGCTTTATAAGCTCACCATTCTTCACCATTGCCACACACACTCTCTCCATCTGGCCTCCTCTCCTCATCCACCATTTGCAAAAGCTATAGCTCCCTCTCCCCCTCTTCGTCGATGGAGCACCTCGTCGGGCACGGGTGTACTACCTCAAGGCCGAAGGGATGGAGGCGTTCAAGGTCACGGTCACGCTCCACGCAAGAATGGTGCAGAAGTGGATCCGGGGTGTGAAGAGGGACTTTCTCGATGCCGCAACGACCAAGTGCGTCGGGTTGGACTGCGAGTTCACCGACCCTCGAAGGCCGGTGAGGATCAGCACGCCACCGTCCTACAACTCTCGGTGGCGTCCGAGACGTTGGTGTTCCAGATTATTCATGCCGATATAAAAGTGCCATAAGTGCTCAAGGATTTCTTGGAGGACGGGAACATCTGATTCTGCAGCGCCGCTATCGGCAACGATGTGAAAAAGCTAAGACTCGAGGGCATTCACATCACTTCTGTGTACGACCTCCAGAAGGTAGTCCCGAATCCTACCACCAATCCCACTCCAAGTCTATATGATTTGGCAAACTATACCATTGGGACAAACCTTGAGCAGAAGAAGAAGTACAACCACAGGAAGAAGATGGACGTCAACACGCAAGAAAAAGAATATGAGCTTATTTTTGGATGGGCCAATTATCAATTGAGCTACGAGCTAGTGCACTATGCAGCACTAGTGTTGGAGATATGCCCAAGAGGTAATAATAAAGTGGTTATTATAATATATCTTTGTGTTTGTGATAAATATTTGCATACCATGCTATAATTGTATTAACCGAAACAAGGATACATGTGTGTTATGTAAACAATAAGGAGTCCCTAGTAAGCCTCTTGTATAACTAGCTTGTTGATTAATAAATGATCATGGTTTCGTGATCATGAACATTGGATGTTATTAATAACAAGGTTATGTCATTGTATGAATGATATGATGGACACACACCCATATGAGCGTAGCATTAGATCAAGTCATTAATTTCATATTGCTATAAGCTTTCGATACATAGTTACCTAGTCCTTCGACCATGAGATCATGTAAATCACTTACACCGGAAGGATGCTTTGATTACATCAAACACCAATGCGTAAATGGGTGGTTATAAAGATGGGATTAGGTATTCGGAAAGTGTGAGTTGAGGCATATGGATCAACAGTGGGATTTTCCATCCCGATGACGGATAGATATACTCTGGGCCCTCTCGGTGGAATGTCATCTGATTAGCTTGCAAGCATGTGACTAGTTCACAAGAGATGACATACCACGGTACGAGTAAAGAGTACTTGTCGGTAACGAGGTTGAACTAGGTATGAAGATACCGATGATCGAACCTCGGACAAGTAAAGTATCGCGTGACAAAGGGAATCGGTATCGTATGTAAATGGTTCAATCGATCACTAAGTTATCGTTGAATGTGTGGGAGCCATTATGGATCTCCATATCCCGCTATTGGTTATTGGTCGGAGAAGAGTCTCGACCATGTCTGCATAGTTCACGAACCGTAGGGTGACACACTTAAGGTTTGATGTTGTTTTAAGTAGATATGTAATATGGAATGGAGTTCGAATGTTGTTCGGAGTCTTGGATGGGATCCAGGACATTACGAGGAGGTCCGGAATGGTCCGGAGAATAAGATTCATATATAGGAAGTCATTTTCCAAGTTTGAAAATGATCCGGTGTATTTATGGAAGGTTCTAGAATGTTCTAGAACTTTCCAGAAGAAATCACCATGGAAGGTGGAGTCCCGGATGGACTCCACCAACCCTAACCAGCCAACCAAGTGGGAGGGTGGAGTCCATGGTGGACTCCACCACCTTGGCCGGCCAAGGAAGCAAGGAAAGGGGGGAGTCCTACTCCCCCTAGGTTTCACCCTTTGGTAAGTTTTGGAGTTGGACTCTTATTCGAATCTTTGGGCTAACCATTGGGGTTCCACCTATATAATGAGGGAGAGAGGGAGGGGCCGGCCACCACACCAGCCGCACCACCCAAGGGCACCAAGGCCGGCGCCCTAGCTGCCCCCTCTCCCCAAACCCTAGCTGCCCCCCTCCTCATACTTCTCCCGCAGCGCTAAGGCGAAGCCCTGCCGGAGTTCTCCACCACCACCGCCACCACGACGTCGTGCTGTCGGGATTCTGAGGAGTATCTACTACTTCCGCTGCCCGCTGAAACGGGGAGGAGGACGTCTTCATCAACACCAAACGTGTGACCGAGTACGGAGGTGCTGCCCGATTGTGGCACCATCAAGATCTTCTACGCGCTTTTGCAAGCGGCAAGTGATCGACTGCATCCACCACGAGATCTAATCTCGTTAATGCTTAGCGATCTTCAAGGGTATGTTGATCTTCACCTTGTTGCTACCATCTACTAGATTAGATCTTGGCTTGTTGTTCGTTCTTGCGGTAGGAATTTTTTTGTTTTCTATGCTACGAATCCCATCAACTAGACGCTCACCTGGGCTTCGAGGTTGCTAGGAAGCATTGGATGCTAGTTGACTACTAGCCATGTTGATCATTTCAATATCTAGAGATGATGAATAGTTGTGGTCTTCTATATTACTATGAACTATGAATCGACCGTTTCAATATATATGAACTATGTGCCTTTCATATATATGAACTATGTGCCTTTCATATATATCAACTATGTGTCTTTTCATATATATGAACTATGTGTCTTTCAATATATATGAACTATGTGTCTTTCATATATATGAACTATGTGTCTTGTGTCCATGCTTGCTTGCAAGACAACAAGTGCTTCTGCTTGCTTTGGCCGAGATCCTTTTACCATGTGGGAATTAGCCAAATGTATTCACTAAACCAAATCCAATTTAACAGGCATGATAATTATGCAGTGAAGATGAAGATCTTTATCCAATTATTTCATTTCCAAATATAGTTCCTTCAAAATGTATGCGATCAATTATTATTTGTCCAATTCCGGTTTACAGATTTCAAGATATTAATTATTTGGCAATATTATATGAATAATGCATATATTATTTGATAATAATAATAAATAAATAAATAAATAAATATTTCATATTCAAATCACTCACATTTTTCTAATAATAAATCATATATTATTTGTCCAATTCCAGTTTACAGATTTCAAGATATTAATTATTTAGCAATATTATATGAATAATGCATATATTATTTGATAATAATAATAATAATAAATGAATAAATACATGATTTATTTCATATTCAAATCACTCACATTTTTTAAATAATAAATCATATATTATTTGTCCAATTTCGGTTTACAGATTTCAAGATATTAATTATTTTGCAATATCATATGAATAATGCATATATTATTTGATAATAATAATAAATTAATAAATACATAATTATTTCATATTCAAATCACTCACATTTTTCTAATAATAAATCATATATTATTTGTCCAATTCTGGTTTACAGGTTTCAAGATATTAATTAGTTGGCAACATTATATGAATAATGCATATATTATTTGATAATAATAATAATATATGAATAAATACATAGTTATTTCATATTCAAATCACTCACATTTTTCTAATAATAAATCATATATTATTTGTCCAATTCGGATTTACAGATATTTTTTGGTTTCAAAAAATACAGAAATGTGACACAATGGTATAAGAGTTAATAGAATTGATATGGTAGTATTTACAACAAGGTACAATCACATTCGCGGGAGCGCAGCAGGAAAGAACCAAGGAGTTAAGCATGCTGAGGGTGTGCGGATGGGTGATCGACCGCGAAGTGATGACCAAGTCTATAAGTGTAATTAATATTAAAAATGGCCCAAGTGAGAGAGTGACAAGTCAAAAAAATGGAATTAGAAAAATAAAAAACATAATTACTGAAAATAATATTTAGTCGCGGTGTGGGTTACGGGCCGGGACTGAAGGTTCTCCACCCAAACCCTGTGATGCGGCCACGTGGATGGTCATTATCCCGGCTGGTAACTGGGCCGCGACTAAAGGCTTCCTTTTTAGTCCCTCCTAATTATTCGTGATTGGCCAACCGGGACCAAAGACCCTTACGGTGCGGGACTGAAGGCCCTGTCTGCACTAATGCGTCCTCAACGCCGTCTACTTCGACTCGTCGTCAATAACGTTGTCATCAACAACGTTACTGCTGCGACTTTATCTGCTACACCTCCACCGCCATCATCTTCACAAGATCGGTACGTGCGATATATCTCGATCTATTTAGCGACAGATGTTTTACTGTTTGCGCTCCTACTATTCATGTTGATTAATGCATCTAGTATGTTCGAGTTTTACATGTTAGTAATTGTTATCGTCAGGGCGGAGCTCCCAGTAGGGCAAGGTAGAGCAGCCGCCCTACCTTGATTTTTGGTGAATACACTTAGATGCGCGTGTTTTTTTCTGAAAATTTTGAGTGGTCATACATCGAAAATGGACTCCTAATGAGAAAGTTATGCGTGTTTCAGTATAAACACTGCGCAAAATCGATTACAGGCCAAAAACATAGACTATTCTTACCTCCAAATATAAACTCGTATTCTAGATTCAATGTGAATAATATTGCTTGTATTACAGAGATTTATCATTGAATGTACTATGTAAGATAAACTCGAGTTATTCATTATACATACTTGTAGAATTGAAGATTTTAAGATATTTTAAAGACAAGTAATACTCTCTCCGACCGCGTTATTACTCTATTAAGATGACATAGGGTTTACCCGTGACGATATCAACAATTGAAAGGAATTTTCTAGCAACAAAAATAATCAAAATCGAGTTACGCATTGAACGAGGGATAATCAAACGTCTTGATTATTTAAATTACATCATATTTTTTAAGAAGATGTAAAGCTTTGTCATTGAGTTAGCATTATTGATATGTTTTTTTAGGTTATACTTATACTCAAATATTTTTATTTTTATTGTATTGAGATATTACTACCTTTTAGGACTGTTTGGTATTTGCATCATTCAAAGTTCGTCCTACCTTAGATTTTTTTCGTCCTTCGCCAGTGGTTATCATCGTGTTTAATATTCTAAAATTAATCGTGTAAATTGTGCTACTCTAGTTGTGGAGCAGGTGCTACAAAATTCCATTTTGGGGACGACGGCTCGTTCACCAAAGTCCATGCGAATCTTTCCAAGATACTTTCGCTAATTTAAAATGCGAACTTTGGACTACTTGTTTAATGCAACGACGGCATCTCCTTGTCCAATCTAGGCCTCTTCTTTTGTTGATCCACGTCCGTGACGCCGTCGAGCCCGACTGGCCTGCAAGGGCGGCGTTCCTTGTCCAATCTAGCTAGCTCTGGCCTCTTCTTTGTTGATCCACGTACGTGACGCCGTCGGGTAAAGCACGAGCTCGACTGGCCTGCAAGGGCGACCTCCCTTGTCCAATCTACCAGCCCTGGCGTCTTCTTCCATGATTCACATAACACCGTCGAGTAAAGCCCGAGCCCCACTGACTTAAAGTGCTAGTCTGTGTTTGGTAGAGTGGGTTTGATTTCGGTATGGCTGGCGTTAGGGAGATGGGAGTCTCTATGCATTGCAAACAGGCCACGGGTCATAAAAGTTATATCGTTTGGTTGCCCGTGAAGATATTTTCTGCCCTGTGTAGGGAAGACAACCCGTATTGTTTGGGTGCCACGTCTTTCTGTTCTGGTGGTGCAATGCACACTTTGTTTGGTTGCAGACATGAACTTGTTGTGGCAATTCCTTCCATTTGAGTGGTGAGCTTACCTAGTAATGCTAACTGAATAACAACACATTTAGCAACATTCAGTTTATCAAAAGATATTGGTAATACACATCAAGTAGTTATCCTAGCGGGCGAATGTTTCTCATGCACCAACTAGATTTATGCACCAGTTGCACCAGTAGTTTCTGGACCATTGAAACAAAAACCAACGGACAACATGAAAACACGTGATGGTGCAAGAGATTGTTTGCAAACACAACCTTCTATTTCATATAAACCAACCCGCACTCCATTTCGATAAGGTCCTGCGTGCTGCCAGTTTTACGACACAACTCTTGTACTTCCTTATTATTGATCTGCGATGTATTTTATTGAAGTCCAGGTGGTTTTGTAAGCATTGGGTAGTTCATTACGCTTTGATTTTGCCAAATTTCAGAAAATCATCCCAGTTTTATCTCGATTGTCTATAACTAGATGAAACTTTTCTCAAGGATAACTTGATGAAACATAGTTTCGATTGCAAAATAGTCAAATCCCAACGAGCTGCATTGCAGACTGATTTTAACGAACAACAAGGTGCCTTTTGTAAATATGGTGGAATTCAGCAGATCTTGGCCATCTCTTCTCCATACTACTACCAAAGAGGCAACTGGTGTAGCTGGTGCACAGATACGTCCTCTGCGCTATGCATCACGAGCAAAGTAACTACTTCCTTTGCCCGTCTTTAATTGACGCAACCATCAGCTAATTACATACCTGTGGGCATGCCACTCCACGTCAATTAAAGACGAACGGAGGGAGTATATTTCATGATGCATCACAGGTTCATCACACGAGGGGTTAGTATATACCACCTCGAACAAGTTCATAATTATAGACTGAGAATCAGGTTCAAGCAAGTTCTAGCTAATGGAGGGGTATGGGACCACCTCCCAAAATATGCATGATCTTTTCAGTAGATAATGACCATCATCGAGAAGATGATGAAGAACGAAGCATAACCACTAAGCAGCAAACTGCTTGTGTAGCTAGATCCTAAGCCAGGTCCTCCTCTTCGATGGCTACAACTAACGGTACTTAATTGGCATACTATTTTTTGTTTTCTGCAATGAAGTTGAGTGCCCTGACCAGCAAGTGATCTTGGTACAACTGCTCCTTGCAGACAAACCGGAGCGTGAAGATTGTCTTCATCTGAGCATAGTTCGTGATCGGGTTGTTGACGTACTCATGATGCCTCGGGTAGCACTGCAGTTCACAAGGAGCAAGTGTCAGGGCAGATGACAATGAGCTACTATAAGATCAAGAAAAGCACTCCATGAATCTTATTACCTTCAGGTACTCTTGCATCCTCTCTTCATCTCCAAGATAGAAGAAGCAACCATGTGTGTTCCACTGGAGACTGCAATTGGATTTGATCCTTCTAATGACGCTCCACTTGGTCCTCCACTTTCTGATGTGGTTGTAGAACTGAAGAGTGCTCACATGTATGCCAGTGAATGCAAGAACGTCATCAGCTACATTCTTCATCTGTGCCTCTTTGAATCCTAGATTAAAGCAGACGCATGCATTGGCGAGCTCAACCAAGCGGTTCAGCACAAACTAGGTCATCTTTGGTTGCCAAACCATGGCACGTTTGTGTGCAAACAAGGATTCACAAGCATTGACAGATGGAGTAGAAGGAACAGGGGAGCCCAGTGGTATGATCGCCTACATAACAAGTACCAGACGAACATCCATAAGCATTAGCAAATCAACAAACTACCACAAGAACATCCATAAGCATTTGCACATCAATGAACCACCGTAAGCTACAACCACAAAAGAAGGCTCCTACTTACAGTCAGTGGATCCACACGCAGCACCGAGGTCGGGGAAGAAGGAGACCCTGGCGCAGAAGCAGGTAGCACAATCATCTATGTGCTAGAGTCAGATCCAACCACGACAACCGTGGAAGTGCGCGCCGACAGAGATCCTGGCATGACCACCGGCGACGAAGGAATGACCTACAATGGAGGCGCTCGGATCCCCCTGTGTACCTACAAGTTCTAAGTGATCTAAGGCTAGGGTTTCAGAAGCTTAAAAAAATCATAGAAGATGACAAGCGTGGCCAGTCGTCACCGCCGCTAGCCTCGCCAACCTTGCGTGTGAGGACGAGCCGGCCATGTTGCTAGATGTAGAAGGGTAGATGAGCTCGAAAGTGGGGGAATGTGGGATTTGGAATTGGCGGTGAGAGAGCCGCCCTATATACGGTGGCGAAAGCTTGAGGGTGGTGACCGAATTCATCCCGCCGATTTTTTTGTCGTTCCGGGCGAGCTCGTGCGATCAGCGCTCTGTGGATCTACGGGAACGCGGTGTTGTTGCTTTTTGCAGAGACTAGGGTGGCTCGCTGGAAATGGCCGATTCGACCATTCCTCCCGGGCCTAGCCCGGGGGTGCTTTAAGAACCATACTATCCAACAACGCGGGGGGAGCCTAGGAAACCAAATGGCCCAAAAGTTGCGCCCCCAATGTGAGTCAAGGGGAGACCAGGATACCAAACGTGCCCCTATTAACATGAGCTACAGTTGAACCATAAGATACTGGAGCTGATAAGGTCTAGAGCCGGATAGATCGTAAAAATACTTTTTGGCGTCCTATTTTTGAGAAGTAGCTGAAGCTGCAGCTATACATGTAATGTGAGACACGAGCAAAGATCCCTCCCCCACACGGTTTTCGCCGGCCCTCGTCGATGCAGGCCCAGCCGCCGAAGGACGCCTGGAGGTGGTGGATGTAGGGATTCGTAGCATAGAAAACAAAAAATTCCTACCGCAAGAACGAATAACAAGCCAAGACCTAATCTAGTAGATGGTAGCAACGAGATAAGATCAATATACCCTCGAAGATCACTAAGCGTTAACGAGATAAATCTCGTGGATGATGTAGTCAATCACTTGCCGCTCTCAGGAGTGAGTAGAAGATCTTGACGGTGCCGCAATCGGGCAGAACCTCCGCGCTCGATCACACGTACGGTGTTGATGAAGACGTCCTTCTCCCCGTTCTAGCAGGCAGCAGAAGTAGTAGATCCTCCTTGGAATCCTGGCAGCACAACGGCGTGGTGACGGTGGTGGTGGAAATCTCCTGCAGGGCTTCACTGTAGACGTGTGGCAGACAGGTGGAGGAGGGTTGCGCTAGGGTTTGGGAGAGAGGGCTAGGGTGCTGGCCTTGGTGCCCTTTGGTGGTGCGGCTCAAGTGGTGGCCGGCCCCTCCCCTCCTCTCCCCTTTATATAGGTGGAATACCCTAGGCTCCAATCATACTCCTCATGGGAGTCCAATTGAAAACCTACCATAAATGCAAAAGTCAAAACCTAGACGAGGTGGGTTTCCCCCCTTTCCTTTTGGTGGTGGATGGCCAAGGAGGTGGAGTCCACCGTGGACTCCACCTTTCCACTTGGTGGGTCGGCTAGGGCTGGTGGAGTCCCTCCGGGACTCCACCTGCTAGAACCTTCCATAAATTCACCGGACCATTCCCAAACTTGAAATATGACTTCTCATATATGAATCTTATTCTCCGGACCATTCATGAGATCCTCGTGATGTCCTGGATCCCATCCAAGACTCTGAACAATATTCAAACTCCATTCCATATTCCATATATACTTAAAACGACATCAAACCTTAAGTGTGTCACCCTACGGTTTGCAAACTATGCAGACATGATTGAGACACTTCTCCGATAAATAACCAATAGCGGGACCTGGAGATCCATAATTGCACCCACATATTCAATGATGACTTCGTGATCAAAAGAACCATTAACCTACGATACCGATTCCCTTTGTCGCGCGATACTTTACTTATCCGATCGTCGGTATATCTATACCTAGTTCAACCTCGTTACCGATAAGTACTCTTTACTCGTACCATGATATGACATCCCTTGTGACTTGTGAGATAGTCACATGCTTGCAAGCTAATTGGATGACATTCTGTCGGGGGGATGGCCCCCGGTAGGTCAAGAGTGTGCCGAGCTTTACTAAGTAAGATAGCCAGAAACCGGTTTACACAGGTAATCCGGACATGGTCATTTCTAACCAAAGATAAGGGTGACCGGTTTAAAGGTCACCTGGGTTGAGCAATCCAGAATACCGAAGGAGTATACCGGTATACCCAAGGAATATACCGGTCACAAGGGATTAACTTATCAATGCCTACAGATTGTAGACTAGGGTTTAGTTGGAAGTAGAGGGCAAGTAGATCTCGATGGTTTCAGCCGAAAAGTACTCGACGATTCCCCAAAGGGATGTCCCGAGGGGAAAGTTCGATTCCCCAAAGGGAGACACGACCTGTAGCTTCTGGATTGTTTAGTATATTGGATAAAGGCGCCTCATTGACCACTATTATCGGGTGTGCCAAAAAATAGTGCCGCAATTTTCTTGCGGTTGTAAACACTCCATATGCTAGCTTCTGGTACTATGGATATCGCTGTTTTGAAGGCGATAAAACTTCGCTGATGAAGTATACTGGCCTCTGTACTCCATGGAGTTTTCCTTCTTCCTCTCTTTCGACTACGAGTGTTGTGCTAACCACCTGAGGTGTGGCTGCGATGTATAACAACAGAGGTTCTTTCTCCTTAGGCGCCACCAAGATTTGTGGTGTCGAGATTGTGCGCTTGAGATCCTCGAAAGCTCTGTCTGCCTCTTCGTTCCATTGAAACTTCTCTCCCTGCTTGATCGAGGCGTAGAACGGCAACGCCTTTTCTCCTAACCTGGCGACGAATCTGCTTAAAGCTGGGCCCAGTTAATTGTTGTATTTCTTTCAACTTTGTTGGCTTCCTCATTGTTACGATAGCTTGGATTTTTTCTGGATTGGCTTCAATCCCCCTTGCTGAAACTAGGAACCCGAGAAGTTCTCCCGCAGGAACGCCGAAGGAGCACTTTGTCGGGTTTAGCTTGAGGCAGAAATTGTCTAGGTTGTCGAAAGTTTCCATTAGGTCCTCGATCAACGTTGATCCTTTCTTTGCTGTTATGATGACATCGTCGATGTACACTTGTACGTTTTTTCCAATCTGTGTTGCAAGGCACTTCTGCATCATCCGCTGATATGTTGCTCCCGCGTTTTTCAAACCAAAGGGCATTGTTTTGTAGCAAAACACGCCATAAGGTGTTATGAACGCTGTCTTGACCTCATCTTCTTCTTTTAATCTGATCTGGTTATAACCAGAATATGCGTCCAGGAAGGAAAGACGTTCACAGCCTGCCATGGAGTCGATAATTTGATCGATCTTTGGGAGGGGAAAGTGATCCTTTGGACAATGTTTATTGAGACACGTGAAGTCGACGCACATGCAAAGGACTTTCGTGTTTTTCTTTGGCACCAACACTGGGTTAGCTACCCACGTGGCCTCTGTATGTAGCTCCTTGATGAAACCAGCTTCTCTGAGTCGATCAATCTCCGATAGCATAGCTTTGAGGTTTGCTTCCGAGAAACGCCGCAAGGGTTGTTTAATTGGTCTCGCTATTGGATCCAAATTTAGGTTGTGCTCGGCAAGTTCCCTGGGTACTCCTGGCATGTCAACTGGACACCATGCGAAGATTTTCCAGTGCTCACGGAGGAACTCGACGAGCGCGCTTTCCTATGCGAGGTCCATGTCTGTTGCAATGGACGTCGTTTTCTTTGGATCTGTCGGGTGAATCTGCACCTCCTTAGAATTCTTGGTGGTGCTAAAGGTTGGCTCCCTAAGTGGCCTTCCTATGTTTAGCAACACATCATAGTCAGTTGTGAGCCTTGACGCCATATATTCTGCCTGCATCCCGAAAGTTTCTGACAGTCGATGGAAATCCTTGTCGCATTTATCAGCTAACGCAAAACTTCCTTTGACTGTAATTGGTCCCTTAGGTCCAGGTAGCCTCCATAACAGGTACGTGTAATGTGGTACCGCCATAAACCTGGCATATGCTGGTCGTCCCAACAAGGTGTGGTATTGCGACGGGAAATCCACAACTTCGAACTCCAGCCTTTCTATTCTGTAATTTTCTCGGGTTCCAAACTGAACATCGAGGTTGATCTTCCCCAGCGGATAACTTGGCTTCTCTGGTGTGATGCCGTGGAAACGTGTGTCCGTAGGCTTTAGGTTTGCCAGGGATATGTTCATCTTCCTTAGTGTATCTGCGTACATAAGGTTTAAACTGCTGCCTCCATCTATGAATACTCGAGATACGTCGAATCCTGCGATCACTGCTTGTAAGATAAGTGCTGACTGCCCTGGTCGAGGAACTTGCTGCGGGTGATCCGCTATTGTGAAGCCAATGTCCTGTCCCGACCAATTTAGGTACTCAATCGTTGGTGGAGGCATCTTCTCTGCCATGAACACTTGTCGCGAGATTACTTTCTGAGCCCTGTTAGACGGCCTAGCCTTCTGAATCATCGAGACCGCACCGTTGGAGTTGGGGTCGACATATGGAGGTGGGTGTGGTGCTGCCGCTATTCTGAGCTGGTGTCGATTGTCGTCCGTAATTGCGGGAGGAGGTGGTAGGTGGATCTCACTCCTAGGTCCCTAAGGATTTCTACTTGCTGCCTGCGCATTGGCTTGCCCTGCAAACCTCAACATTGCTTGAAAGTTTCGACAATCCTTCCGCAGATGTCCTGACTACCTCTTCCCATTATTGTCGACATAGAAGTGCATCTGACATGGGCCGTTCATCATATCCTCGGGAGGTCTCTGGAATCTTGGTCCACTATTTTGCCTGTTATTTCGGGAATCCTCTCTATTGTCGCCTCGCTGCTCGCTGCTCCTTTGATATTCATCTCTATTGTTTCCTCCACCGTTTCCTCGAAAACCAGCCGATATTTGGCCAGGAGCATCATAACTCGAGAACTGTCGAGAAAAACGTCGTCTATTTTGAAAATCTCGACTACGGTCCTCCTCTGGTGACCTATGTCGCTTATTGTGAATAGCATCTTCTCCATCTGCCCACCTGTTTGCTATCTCCATTAATGCTGATACTGTCTTTGGGTTGGTTCTTCCCAAATCCTCGACGAAATCTCCTCGTCGAATTCCTGCCACGAACGCATCTATTGCTCTCTCGTCAGGTGGATCGGAAGTTTTTGACGAATATATCCTCAAAGCTGTCCCAGCTGTCGATGGAACCCGGAGGAAGCTTCTTTATCCAAGATCACGCAGCTCCACTCAGGTGTACTTGAATGCTTTGCATGGCTATTGCTCTGGTTCCGCCTATCAGTTTCACCGTCTTGAGATAATCGACTAGCCAATCCTCGGGATCTTGCATGCCATCGAATTTTTTGAAATTATCGGGTAACTTAAACCCTAAAGGAACTCGAGTTTTCCGGACCCTCCTTGTAAAACATGGTAACCCGCACATATCCTCTTCAGCTATATCTGGGGAATCCCGATGTTCCCTTCTATTTTGTCGTGCTCTATCCACCCGCGCTTGCGCTGCCGTATCTCTTGCTCCACTTGTTCTTTCGGGACCTGTGCTGCAGTAGGTCGTGGACTATTTTGCCTTGCTGATCCTTCGGGAGGCGAATTTATAAACGCCGTTCCCATGGCTTCAACTCCTGCCATAGCCATATTGTACAATGCTTCTCTTGGATCTCCGGGAGGTGGTTTGGATGCGAGGATAAAGGCTTGCGTCACCATGTACCCAGCTTCTGGCGTCTTAGGGATAATGTTCCCCCTCGTGTCTATCGACATAAAGGACATGTCGAGGTTTTGAACTAAATTTTCCCTCTCAGCTTCGGGTATGTTGTTTAGTCGAGACCTTGCCTTGTTGCGAGCTTCTCTGTGATTGCTTCCCGAAGTGCCTGATTGTCGACTTAGCTCCGCTCTTCGCCTGCTCGATGCTGATGCCGCTTCTTGCCTCCTATCCAATGCGATCTTCTGTTTCTCGAGTTCTCGCCTGGTACGTGCAAGCCTATATTGATATGCTTGTAACTCCTCAGGTGTCGCTGTTACGGTCATTGGCTATGTACCATTGATAGCTCTTTCGACTCGATCCCATACTGCCTGCGGAAATTGCACCATCTCTCGCGTCCCCGTGCCGATATATTTTGTTCCAAGACCTCGTGTGAGATCTGCAGGATCGACATACAGATTTCCCGCATCGTCGAAATTCTCCGACGTCTCCTCCTGTTCGCGACTTGTTTCTCCAATGGCGTAGATATGATGATACTTTATTTTTTTTATTTTGTCGAGATTGGTGACACCGTCATATAGACCGGCGAAGACCTTTCCAACAGTGGTGGATTTGTCGATGAAGTCGAAACTGTCGACACTGTCAGAATCGCTGCTTATATTGGAGTCCGCAGACAATTCGAATGACATGTCGCTGAAGATCTTGGCGAGTTTTTCACTTGCCCTGGTGCTGATGAAGCGTGGCGATGAAGTTTCCTCGTCGTCTGACTCGATTGACGATGTCGAGCTCGAAAAATCGGGATCGACCGCTAATATCCCGACGAGATCGGAATTTCGAGACGATACGCTCCTTCCTTTTCGACGCGAAAGTGAAACCTTCCGAACGTCATCTCCATGGGCTCCTCCAGATATGCATATGCATCCAAACGGGAGGGCGGGTGAGGAACAAAATCGACTAGACCAGTTTCGATCTGTTTACCTCTGTCCATCGCGTTGCTTGCAGTTGATGAAGTCGACGATCTTGAATGTGCCATCGAGATCAGCTCCTTGACACCTCTAATTCCCACAGACGGCGCCAATTGATAAGGGATTAACTTATCAATGCCTACAGATTGTAGACTAGGGTTTAGTTGGAAGTAGAGGGCAAGTAGATCTCGAAGGTTTCAGCCGAAAAGTACTCGACGATTATGAAAACTAGGGTTGCGTGAGACAATGAATCGATGCTTTCTTTGTTCCTCGACGCCCCCTTATATCGGAGGCGGAGCCGAGGGATTCGTAATACACAAGTTACAGAGTCCGGGAGGGTTTCTGACCCGTCCCGTAAAGTTACAAGTCTGTATTTCCTAATACAACTCTAGCTTTCCTTAACACTATCTTGGGCTGCCGAACTTCATATTCTTCGAGTCGTGGGCCTTCAGTAAACCCCGGGTACCATCTTTGGCAGGCCCATTGGGGATGCCTATGTCAACCGGTATACCCGAGGAGTATATCGAAACAGATGACACCGGCATAAACTAAACCTGGTTAAAGAATAAACCGGATTATGAATGCTTGGAACGATAGTGCTGGACGAAATAATCCGGTATACCAGGAGGGGTATGCCGGAGTAAGGGCAACCGATGATATCTAAGCAGGAGATACGCCCAAGCCAACTAAGCTCTCATGGTAAGATGAACAAGAGTCTGATTTATACCGGTAAAAGATACCGGGGATCCGACATGGTCTCAACTGTAGCATGTCGGCACCCCGGTCAAAAATTCCCTCAAGGACTAAAGGACAAGATGAGCGAAGCACTTCAGATTTAATCAAAGCCCTAACGCCAAAGCATAGGATGACGTAAAAGTAACCGGACGAGTTCATCAGCCTCTGATTAAAGACAGAAACATCATCACTGGGGCCAAACAAGCTTTATAAAGTAGCTTAGGTCATCAAATATTCCATTAGGGTTTCTTCCCTTGTAAGCCACCTCTCCCCTATATAAGGAGAGGAGGAGCACCCCTGCGGGGGAAAACAGACAACAGACGACAGGGAGACAACAGATGATTCATTCAGTAGAGGATAGACTCTGGTTTTGTAGCCGTACGTCTTCAACCTCTGGCCCTTGGCCAAGTTCTTGAGAATCAATATGATATTGAGTTCATTCTCTCTTTCTCTCAAAACCTTCCCCTCACCCGGATCCTCAAGCGTATATCCGGCCCCAACTTAAGCCATCCTATGGTATCTGCGTTCCACCACGATGACAGTTGGCGCCCACCATGGGGCCAGCAGCTGCGCTTGCTGGAGTTCATATCCGGGCGGGTCTCCTCACCGTCGCCGGCGAGCATCACTACAAGAAAAGTTGCCATGGCCGACGAAGTTGAAGTCGCGCCGTGGTTGCTGGTGTACCATGGCCGACGATTTTGGTCCCTCCGTGGTGCATGTCAAAACTTTTTTTTTTCTCGTTTTTGAGGCCACCTAGCCCGACGAAAGCGGCCAAAACGTCGCGTATGGTGGCCCGGGACGTGGTGCATCGCGAATTCTCGGGTTCGCCGGCCGAGTCAACGCAAATCCGCACCACCGAGGGATGTAGGGCCCAGATGGCAGCCTCTCTGGCATTGTTTTTTTTCTCGATCGCGCCATCTCGTTCAACGTTCTCCGATCGAGCCGTTTACGATGCAGGATCATGGGTCCCGCATGTCATCCTCTATGAACCAAAATTCTTTCTATTCTTGGATTTTTTTTGACCCCCTGATTTCTGGCTACTTCCTTTTTCTTTTGATCCCTTGCCGCCTTGGAAACGTTGAGACCGCTGCTGCTAAATGGGACCCGCATGTCATCCTCTATGTGCAATCAACTTTCTTTTCTTGGAGTTTTTTTTTGGCACCTCAAATTTGGTCACTTGCCTTTTTCTTTCGATCCCCTGCCGCCTCTCAAACGGTGATACCGCTGCTGCTAAATGGGACCCGCATGTCATCCTCTATGTACTATAAAACTTTCTTTTCTTGGAGTTTTTTTTGGCACCTCAAATTTGGTCACTTGCCTTTTTCTTTCGATCCCCTGCCGCCTCTCAAACGGTGATACCGCTGCTGCTAAATCGGACCCGCATGTCATCCTCTATGTACTATAAAACTTTCTTTTCTTGAATTATTTTTGGCACCTCATATTTGGTCACTTACCTTTTTCTTTCGATCTCATGCCACGTTTGAAACGTTGAGGAACCTGCAGGCTCATGGGACCCGCATGTCATCCTCTATGTACTATAAAACTTTCTTTTCTTGGAGTTTTTTTTGGCACCTCATATTTGGTCACTTGCCTTTTTCTTTCGATCCCCTGCCGCCTCTCAAACGGTGATACCGCTGCTGCTAATCTGACCCGCATGTCATCCTCTATGTACTATAGAACTTTCTTTTCTTGAATTATTTTTGGCACCTCATATTTGGTCACTTACCTTTTTCTTTCGATCTCATGCCACGTTTGAAACGTTGAGGAACCTGCAGGCTCATGGGACCCGCATGTCATCCTCTATGTACTATAAAAGTTTATTTTCTTGGTTTTTTTCACCCTCGATTTTTGGCAATTTCTTTTTCTTTTGATCCCCTGCCGCCTCTCAAACGGTGATACCGCTGCTGCTAAATGGGACCCGCATGTCATCCTCTATGTACTATAAAACTTTCTTTTCTTGAATTATTTTTGGCTCCTCATATTTGGTCACTTGCCTTTTTCTTTCGATCTCATGCCACGTTTGAAACGTTGAGGAACCTGCTGGCTCATGGGACCCGTATGTCATCCTCTATGTGCTATAAAAGTTTCCTTTGTTGGATTTTTTTCACCCGCTGATTTTTGGCTTACCTTTTTCTTTTGATCCCCTGCCCACTTTGAAACGTCGAGTAAGCTGCTGGCTCAAGGGACCCGCATGTCATCCTCTATGTACTATAAAACTTTCTTTTCTTGAATTATTTTTGGCTCCTCATATTTGGTCACTTGCCTTTTTCTTTCGATCTCATGCCACGTTTGAAACGTTGAGGAACCTGCTGGCTCATGGGACCCGCATGTCATCCTCTATGTGCTATAAAAGTTTATTTTCTTTAAATTTTTTTTCACCCTCTGATTTTTGGCTATTTCCTTTTTCTTTTGATCCCCTGCCGCCTTGGAAACGTTGGGTAAGCTGCTGAGTCATGGGACCCGCATGTCATCCTCTATGTACAATCAACTTTCTTTTTCTTTTGATCTCAAGCCGCATTTGAAACGTTGAGACCGCTGCTGCTAAATGGGACCCGCATGTCATCCTCTACGTACAATAAAGTTTCTTTTCTTGGATTATCTTTGGCTTCTGATATTTTGTCACTTGCCTTTTTCTTTCGATCTCATGCCGCCTTTGAAACGTTGAGTAAGCCGGCTCATTGGTCCCGCATGTCATCCTCTACGAACAATAAAAGTTTCCTTTCTTGGAGTTATTTTTTACCCCTAATTTCTGGCTATTTGCCTTTTTCTTTTGATCTCCTGCCCTCTCGAAACGATGAGGACGTTTGTTGGCAGGTCGGTCCCACATGTCATCCTCTATGAACAATAAAAGTTTCCTTTGATGGATTTATTTTGAACCCCTAATTAATTTCGGATATTTCCCCGCCGCCTTGGAATCGTTGAGGATGCCGCTGCCTCATGGGTCCCGCATGTCATCCTCTCGTAACGGTAAATGTTTATTTTCTTGGATTTTGTTGACCAAACGATTTTTGGCTTATTTTTTCTTTCGATCACCTGCAGCCTTTAAACGTTGAGGACGCCGCCGGCTCACGGGTCCCACATGTCAACCTCTATGAACAATAAACGCCGAGGATGTCTGCTGCCTCATGGGTCCCGCATGTCATCCTCTCGTAACGAAAATGTTTCTTTTCTTGGATTTTTTACCAACAGATTTTTGGTTTATTTTTTCTTTCCATCCCCTCGCCTTTAAAACATTGACGACGCTCGTTGGCTCATGGGTCCCCGATGTCGCCTCTCCCGTACAAGAAACATATGATACCTTGATTATTTTGCAGACAATAAACAATGTATTGCGCTCTGAGCTATTTCAAACGGATAATTAAATCTTTATTTTTACATAAACAAACTTATATGTTGAATCTCCTTGTTTTTTTGTCTTTGCGAAGCATAGGACTTTCCTGTTTTTTTAGAAAATTCGAACTTTCCTGTTTTGGAGTGGGCTGAAATTGTACGAGTCAAAAGGCCAAGCAGGATAGTTCGAAAGCCTGCATGTCCGGATGCAGCGCAATTGAAATCTTTCTTCTTGGATTTTTTTCACCCCCGATTTCGGCTACTTCATTTTTCTTTTGGTTCTCGTGTCGCCTTGGAAACGTTGAGACCGCTGCTGCAAAATGGGACCCGCATGTCATCCTCTACGTACAATAAAATTTCTGTTCTGGGTTTATTGTTGGCTCCGGATCGTGGGTCACTTGCCTGTTTCTTTCGATCCCGTGCAGCCTCTCAAACGGTGATACCGTCATTGCTAATTGGGACCCGCATGTCATCCTCTATGTACAATCAAGTTTTTTTTCTTGAATTATTTTTGGCAACTGTTATGTGGTCACTTGGCTTTTTGTTTCGATCTCATGCCCCGTTTTAATCGTTGAGGAACCCGTCGCTAAATGGGACCCGCATGTCATCCTCTATGTACTATAAAACTTTCTTTTCTTGGATTATTTTTGGCACCTCATATTTGGTACTTTACTTTTTCTTTCGATCCCCTGCTGCCTCTCAAACGGTGATACCGCTGCTGCTAAATGGGACCCGCATGTCATCCTCTATGTACTATAAAACTTTCTTTTCTTGGATTATTTTTGGCTCCTGATATTTGGTCACTTGCATTTTTTTCTTTCGATCTCATGCCACGTTTGAAACTTTGAGGAACCTGCTGGCTCATGGGACCCGCATGCCATCCTCTATGTGCTATAAAAGTTTATTTTCTATGGTTTTTTTTCACTCTCTGATTTTTGTCTATTTCCTTTTTTCTTTTGATGCCCTGCCGCCTTGGAAACGTTGAGTAAGCTGCTTACACATGGGACCCGCATGTCATCCTCTATGTACAATCAAGTTTCTTTTCTTGAATTATTTTTGGCTCCTGATATTTCGTCACTTGCCTTTTTCTTTCGATCTCATGCCACGTTTGAAACGTTGAGGAACCTGCTGGCTCATGGGACCCGCATGTCATCCTCTATGTGCTATAAAAGTTTTTTTTCTTGGATTTTTTTTCACCCTCTGATTTTTGGCTATTTTCCTTTTACTTTTGATCCCCTGGCCCCTTTGAAACGTTGAGTAAGCTGCTGGCACATGGGACCCGCATGTCAACCTCTATGTCCATCAACTTTCTTTTCTTGGATTTTTTTTGACCCCCTAATTTCTAGCTACTTTCTTTTTCTTTTGATCTCAAGCCGCATTTCAAACATTAAGACCGCTGCTGCAAAATGGGACCCGCATGTCATCCTCTATGTACAATAAATCTTGGATTATTTTTGGCACCTCATATTTGGTCACTTGCGTTTTTTTCTTTCGATCTCATGCCGCCTTTGAAACATTGAGTAAGCTGCTGGCTCATGGGTCCCCCATGTCATCCTCTACGAACAATAAAAGTTTCCTTTCTTGGAGTTATTTTTGGCCCCTAATTTCTGGCTATTTGCCTTTTTCTTTTGATCCCCTGCCCCCTTTGAAACGATAAGGACGCTGTTGGCAGGTCGGTCACACATGTCATCCTCTATGAACAATAAAAGTTTCCTTTGGTGGATTTATTTTTTACCCCTAATTAATTTCTGGCTATTTCCTTTTTTTTCTTTTGATCCCCTGCCGCCTTGGAAACGTTAGGATGCTGCTGCCTCATGGGTCCCGCATGTCATCCTCTCAGAACGATAAATGTTTTCTTTTCTTGGATTTTTTTACCAACTGATTTTTAGTTTTTTATTTTATTTTCGATCCCCTGCCGCCTTTGAAACGTTGACGAGGCTGCTGGCTCATGGGTCCCCGATGTCAGCCTCCACGTACAAGAAACATGTGATATCTTGATTATTTTCCAGACAATAAACAGTGTATTTCGCTCTGAGCTATTGCAAACGGATAAATTAAATCTTCATTTTTACATAAACAAACTTATATGTTGAGTGTCCTCGTTTTTTGTTTTTGCGAAGCATAGGACTTTCCTGTTTTTTTTTTTTTGAGAAAAAACCGAACTTTCCTGTTTTGGAGTGGGCTGAAATTGTACGAGTCAAAAGACCCAGCAGGATAGTTCGAAGGCCCAGATGTCCGGATGCACCAATTGAAATCTTTCTTTTCTTGGATTTTTTCACCCCCGATTTCTCGGCTACTTCATTTTTCTTTTGGTCCCGTGCAAAATGGGTCCCACATGTCATCCTCTATGTACAAGAATTTCTTTTCTTGGATTATTTTCGGTGCGATTGGTCACCCGCCTTTTCTTTCGATCTCATGCCGCCTTTGAAACGTTGAGGAAGTGCGGCGCTTGGGTCCCGCATGTCATCCTCTATGAACAATAAAAGTTTCCTTTCTTGGAGTTATTTTTGACCCCTAATTTCTCGGCTACTTCCTTTTTCTTTTGATCCCGCCGCCTTTGAAACGTTGAAAACTTTCTTTTCTTTGATTATTTTTGGCACCTCATATTTGGTCACTTGCCTTTTTCTTTCGATCCCCGCCGCCTCTCAAACGGTGATACACCGCCGCAAAATGGGACCCGCATGTCATCCTCTATGTACTATAAAACTTTCTTTTCTTGGATTTTTTGGCCCCCGATATTTGGTCACTTGCCTTTTTTCTTTCGACCTCCCGACGCATCTCAAACGGTGATACCGCTCTGCTAAATGGGACCCGCATGTCATCCTCTATGTACAATAAAGTTTCTTTTCTTGGATTATTTTTGGCTCCCGATATTTGGTCACTTGCCTTTTTCTTTCGATCCCATGCCGCCTTTGAAACGTTGAGGAAGTCATTGCTCATGGGACCCGCATGTCATCCTCTATGTACAATAAAGTTTCTTTTCTTGGATTATTTTTGGCTCCCGATATTTGGTCACTTGCCTTTTTCTTTCGATCCCATGCCGCCTTTGAAACGTTGAGGAAGCCGCTGGCTCATGGGTCCCGCATGTCATCCTCTATGAACAATAAAAGTTTCCATTGTTGGAGTTATTTTTTACCCCTAATTTCTGGCTACTTCCTTTTTCTTTTGATCCCCTGCCGCCTTTGAACGTTGAAGAATCTGCTCGCTAATGGGTCCCACATGTCAGCCTCTATGGACGATAAACCTTTCTTTTCTTGGAGTTATTTTGACCCCTAATTTCTGGCTATTTTGCCTTTTTTTTGGATCCCGTGCTGCCTTGGAAACGTTGTGGATGCTGCTGCCACATGGGTCCCGCATGTCATCCTCTAAGAACGATAAATGTTTCTTTTCTTTGATTTTTTTACCAACTGATTTTTGATTTATTTTTCTTTCGATCCTCGCCGCCTTTAAAACTTTGACGACGCTCGGCTCATGGGTCCCGATGTCACCTCTCCCGTACAAGAAACATGTGATATCTTGATTATTTTGCAGACAATAAAAAGTGTATTTCGCTCTGAGCTATTGCAAACGGATAAATTAAATCTTTATTTTTACATAAACGAACTAATATGAATCTCCTTGTTTTTGTTTTGTTTTTGCGAAGCATAGGACTTTCTTTTCTTGGAGTGGGCTGTAATTGTACGAGTCAAAAGACGTCCAGCAGGTTACAAGGCCCAGATGGCGTGCAGCCCCAATTTATATCTTCCTTATCTTGGATTATTTTTTGATCAAAAGGCCCAAAGCAGGTACATCCTTTTTCTTTTGGTCCTGTGTGCCTTGGAAACGTTGAGGACGCTGCTGCTTCATGGGACCCGCATGTCATCCTCTATGAACTATGAACTCTAAAAGTTTCTTTTTTCTTGGATTTTTTTTCACCCTCTGATTTTTGGCTATTTCCTTTTTCTTTTGTTCCCCTGCCGCCTTGGGACCCGTATGTCATCCTCTATGTACAAAAAACTTTCTTTTTTTGGAGTTTTATTCCCCCTAATTTCGGGCTACTTTCGTTTTCTTTTGATCTCAAGCCGCATTTGAAACGTTGAGACCGCTGCTGCAAAATGGGACCCACATGTCATCCTCTATGTAAAATAAAAGTTTCTTTTCTTGGATTATTTTTCACGCTCTGATTTTTGGCTATTTCCTTTTTCTTTCGATCCCCTGCTGCTTGGAAACGTTGAGGATGCTGCTGCCTCATGGCTCCCACATGTCATCCACTATGAACAATAAAAGTTTCTTTTCTTCGATTTTTTTCACCCTCTCGCTTTTTGGCTATTTCCTTTTCATTTGATCCCCGCCGCCTTGGAAACGTTGAGGATGCCGCAGCGCCATGGGACCCGCATGTCATACTCTATGTACAATAAAAGTTTCTTTTCTAGGTTTTTGGCTCCTGATATTTGGTCACTTGCCTTTTTCTTTCAATCTCATGCCGACTCTCAAAGGTACAATAAAAGTTTCTTTTCTTGGATTATTTTTGGCTCCTGATATTTGGTCACTTGCCTTTTTCTTTCGATCTCATGTTGTCTTTGAAACGTTCAGACCGCTGCTACAACATGGGACCCTATGTCATCCTCTATGTACAATGAAGTTTCTTTTCATGGATTATTTTTTGCTCCTGATATTTGGTCACTTTCCTTTTTCTTTCGATCTCATGCCGCCGGCCCTCGAAACGACGAGTAAGTTGTTGGCTCATGGGACCCGCATGTCATCCTCTATGTACAATAAAGTTTTTTTCTTGGATTTTTTACCCCCGATTTTTGGTCACTTGCCTTTTTCTTTCGATCATGTGCCGCCTTTGAAATTGTGGACGCCGCTGGCTCATGGGTCCCACATGCCACCTCTATGAACAATAATATTTCTTTTCTTGGATTTTTTTACCCCTGATTTCTGGCTATTTGCCTTTTTCTTTGGATCCCCGACCGCCTTTGAAACGATGAGGACGCTGCCGGCGCATAGCTCCCACATGTCACCTCTAAGAACAATAAACATTTCTTTTCTTGGATTTATTGTTGACCTCTAATTAATGGCTACTTCGCTTTTTTTTTCGATCCTCAAATTTCCGCCTTAGAAACGTTGAGGACGCCGCTGGCTCATGGGTCCCATATGATAGCCTCTATGAAAAGTAAAACATTTACTTTCTTGGATTTATTTTTGACACCTAATTAATGACTACTTGGTTCTTTTCTTTTGATCCCGTGACGCCTTTGAAACGTTGAGGGCCCTGCTGGCTCATGGGTCCAACATGTCAGCCTCTATGAACAATAAGAGTTTCTATTGTTGCATTTATTTTTGACCCCTAATTTCGGCTATTTGCCTTTTTTCCATTGCCTCGCCACCTTAGAAACGTTGAGGACGCCGCCGGCTGGGTCCCACATGTCAGCCTCTTTGTACGATAAAAGTTTCCTTTGCTGGATTTATTTTTGACCCCTAATTTCTCGGCTATTTGCCTTTTTCTTTCGAACTCCACCGCCTTTGAAACGTTGATGACGCCGTCGCAAACCGGGTACAATAAGTCACCTCTTTGTGCGATAAACCTTTCCTTTCTTGGATTTTTTGGACACCTGATTTCGAGCTACTTGCCTTTTTCTTTCGATCTCCTGCCCCCTTTGAGAAACGTCGAGAACGATGCTGGTTCGTGGGTCCCACATGTCATCCTCTCGAATGATAAATGTTGAGGCCGCGGCTGCAAGATACGTCCCACATGTCACCGATCGTTGAATAAACGTTTCCTTTCTCGAATTTATATTTGACCCCTGATTTCTGGCTACTTTGCCGTTTCTTTCGATCCCCGCATGTCTGCTTACTCCACCGAAAAACAGACCGCATGTATTCATCACAATACTGGTAGCTAATTTAGGAAAAATGTGTTCATCACGGGATTCAAACAAAGATCTTCATCTCTCGCTAAATTTTGATTTCACCAAAAACCGAACAGCGTGTGTTCATCACTTTAAGTTCACAAACACTATGGTTTCTCTATAAAATTGTTATAAAAGCGACAAGCAAATAACGAAGAACGAAACAAGAACACACGCAGGGGACACAAGATTTAACGTGGTTTTTCCCCTTCTGTGTTGGAAGGGGTTTTCTACGTTAAATCTTGTGTCCCCTGCGTGTGTTCTTGTTTCGTTCTTCGTTATTTGCTTGTCGCTTTTATAACAAGCGTTTTTGGATTAACAGCCGCAGCTTGTGGCATTATGCATACCGAATCTGAGCCATCTTTTTGGTTTCGTGAGATTCAATCTGCAAGATCTGACAGAGTTTGTGTCGGCGTTGTGAGCGCAGCCTTGAGATCCGTCGGCGCCACGCAGCTTCGTAGGTTATGGTTTGTCGATTTGATCTATGAGATCGATAAAGCTTCGGCTGCGGCAGCCCATGCATTGGCTTTGGCGATTCGTTCTTCCGCAACGATTTGGCGAGTCGCCGTCGCATCAAGCTGCCCTATCCTGTTGTTTTCCGTCTGTGTGCAATGGCCGGTACAACTTCCGATCCACCGCTATCTCTGCTCAAGATCAATTCCGTGCGAGAATCAAGGGTGAATCACCATGCAGTACCAAGTCGTTTTGAAGCACACGTTGAGGAAGCAGCACATCAGTTATTGGATCAAGTCCCCAGGCAATTCAACTGCAGCGCTAGTGCTATATTCCATATGAAGCTGCAGACTGATTTTCTATTCTCCAATTTCTACGCCACATCCATGACACTATCAGTTTTCAGTTTAAGGTGGAGTTTGGTGATTTGTAGCTGCCGGATATTATGGATGCAATTTCAGATATTATGTTGCTGCAATTACATGAACACAATTCAAGAAAAAAATATGGAGGAGGTAATTTTTTATGCCCGTTGGTAGCCGCATTATACTCTTTGCTCTCCGAGTTTTTTGCTGTTATGCATGTGAAGGTTTTGCTTTGTCACTCAAGTTCGTGATGAGGATTATTTGAGGTGCAAGTGGAGATTGTTTTCTGCTAGATACTACAACATTTAGTACTCGTAAGTTTCAGTGCAATTCAGCTTGTCTATGTTCTTTCAAGAGGGGTCTATTGCGTAGTTAAAGCTCCATTGCATGTTTGAGGTTCCATCATCCGATAGTTGTTCTATAGAGACAGCTTTCTAACCACGTCATGGATTTCCATTAACCATTTGAAGTCGGCAGTTTTTTGGTGTACGTGATGCCCTTCGTACTGTATGCTCTTGCATGAGTATGTTTGCCGAGGTTTGTGCTTTCAGCTTTGTAGCACGTTCGCATTCCATGAGATGAGTTCTTCACAATGTTATGTGCATCGAGATGTTGCACTATGAGCTATGCGCTTGTTCGTGCACCACAGGAGATATGATGACTTATGCCGTTTGATGTTTGAGCAGTTTCAGCTTTTTCTTTGAGGTCATGACACGTACTCAGACTTTGTCGGGTTTTACAGATGCCCAGGTTCATATATCAGCTTTGTTGACAGCTGTGTTGTTTTCTGGACGACCCAAGATAGATTTGCTCAATTTGACTTCATGAGAAGTTTAATAGTCCTACGGACGTTTCAAGGCACAAGGTTTACTTGTGATGACTTTAATTGAGGAGTTGAATGATATCTATGACTATTGCAAGGGATTTCGGCTCAAGGTGGAGTTTGTTGTATTGTGTTCCGAAATCTGTTTACCTGTTGTACTATGGAAGGAGTCCTAATGGACTACGGCGTACCAACCGTGCTAGACGTAGCACATCTACAACTCTATTTCGTTTCCGCCATGAAAAAGAGTTGTTTGCCCCTATATATAGTCCAAGGTAGTCATAGAATAGAGGAGAGAGAGAGTTTCTACATATTGATGGCACGTAGAGGGTCTGTCCTCTCGTGTATTGTAATACTCCTCCAATTATAGTGATACGCCGCTGTGCGTTCAAAGGGTTTTTTCCCGTTTGGGTTTTCCACGTAAAAATCTGTATTCTTGTTCTTCGTTTGATCTACTTTTATTTGCATGGTTTTATAACAAAAATAAGGTTACCATCCGTTCCTTTATTGAAGGCATTTGCGAAAAGTGTCTTTGGCTAATGGGCACCAGTGCTCCTGTTTAAAAAAATCAAATATCATACATATTTGTTTCAAAAAATCTGAAAATGAATGTAGACATAATAAATAAAGTAACCTACAAGCGTGTAAAATTTTAATATGACATTCTTTATATTGTAGACTACACAAAAAAGACAAAATCTGTTGAAATTTGGAGATTTGAAATATGCATACCCAGATCCACACGTTTGTTACTTTTGTGTAGCCCAGAATTTTTTGTATTTGAAACTGAAATTTTGCACGTTTATGGGACAATTCATTAGCTACTCCATGATTTTTTTTCTAATTTTTTGAACAAATAAATATATTTTTATTTTTTCTAAAATAGCAGGAGCACTGGTGCCCAAGAGCACCAAATCTCTTAATAGGCATTTGCGCCTAATAGCGTGAGCTTAGCTAATTTTTGAAGAAAAAAAAGATGTCCATTGTGGTATTCAGGACAAAGATCTTCATGTCTCTGCCATCGCACCAAACAACAAACCAGCATGTATTCATCACAATACGGGTAGCTAATTTGTGAAAAATATGTTCAGCACGGGATTCAAACAAAGATCTTCATCTCTGCAAAATTTTGATTTCAGCAAAAACCGAACAGCGAATGTTCATGAGGTTAAGTTCACGAACACTATGTTTTCTCTATAAAATAAGGTCACCATCTGTCTCTTATTTCTCAAGGAAAAACAGGTGGAAGTGTTGGGACGAACCACATGGGTGCTTCGGCTCTATGTTCAATCTTCTCTTTTTGTACCGCAATCTTGAGCCTATGGCAGACTCTCCATTGACGTGCATTCTGCACCAATTTGGCCTTGGACGTATCCATGTATCACGGGTGCGATTGTGGGTAGCAAAGACACAGTCAGGTTTGAACAATTGGAAATCTGGTTCTGCAGCCTCTGCGTCGATTGGCGGGGGTAGCATGAAAATTGGGTGATTGAGTCCAAGAAATAAAGAACGCCCCTTCAAATTGTTCAATCTTTCCCACCTTGCCTCTTCTACAGGGTCCAAGGTATGGGCAGATCTCAAGAAAACGTAGCACCGTACCAAAGGATAAGACCTCAGCTTGTTACCCATATGTAATATTGGAGGACCGAGGATGGGCCGATAACCTTTAACCTGAATCCACGCGAGATCAGATTCACCAGTAATGGACTCTGCTCTCATTGGTGCCAGGAACCAAGTGCGCTGGTCTGAAAATCCAAGAAATACATCTTCATCTTCATAATTATGACTATCACCATCATCATCTAATTCTTCATCATCGAATTCGTCTTCTTCTAATTCTTCTTCTTCTAATTCTTCTTCATCAGCATCATTATCTTCATCGGCACCTCCATCGCCTTGAGCCACATTTGCTTCATCATCTTCCATGACAGCATCTCCCTCGATTTGAGCGAAAATTGCAGCCACTTCGCTTCTTCATCTTCAATGACAATGGGCGTCAATGAGACGCGGGGCTGCATGTGTCCCTGCAATGCACAAAAATCAACCACAATGCAGCAAGTAGGAACTACACTGAAAATTATCTCTTCTCTTCTATCTTCTATTTTCTACTACTATAAGGCACCAGTTTTTAACAAGACATGTAGCAGCAATTCCAACAGTTGGTGTCAAAAATCTAACGGTTGGGATTAGAGGTATTCGCGTGAAAAAAATACCACACCAGTGTCCACGTGTTTCTAGAACCGTCATGTTTCCATTACGAAGAAAAATCAGAGCAGTCTCACACCGATATCATACGTCCCACTTGATAGTGATTAAGAAAGGTTCCAAATTTTTGTTCATATTTATAAACTGTATGCTCACACTTATTTTGATGGTATAACCAAATTATTAGTTGTATTGAAAGTTTGAACAACATTTAGAACGCAACTTTTATACATCAGTATTGCGAATCGTAATTGGTCCTACTTGTGCACGTTGCCATTTACTAGTTAAGACATAAAACAAAGACTCACCACAGTATATGGTTCCCAAACCAGAACATCTCCATACGGATATGTAACTGCGTATACACGATGTAGGTGTGAACTTGTACCATATCCAGGAATGCCCATGGCATCGACATAGCTGTTTCTATCAAAGAATTCAGGGTTTCTCAGGATATTCCACTCCTTTTCTAGGGGCGCTTGTAGGATAGCGATCAATTCGTCAAATACAACGATTACCTCGTAATGCCATGGCCCTGCTAGATCATCTTTGTACGGCATCTTGACGATTCGTACTTTGAGCAGTTCCAAACTTTTATCTATTTTGTATTTGAACAGGAATGGTGGGCTGCCATGCCACCATTCACTAGTAGGGCCCAAAGAAATTCCTGCATCTTGCAGAGATGGAAGAGGTATAATAGTATCTCGATATGTATATGTTGCGGATCGTCAAGTGCCCGTCCCGCTGGACAAATGCCACCCGCCGCCGTTACAACCCACCCAAAGTGCATGGGTCCATGTCCATCCAGCTTCCTCCTTGGTATGGATAAATGCTGAACTGTTTGGCTTGTCTAATGGCATCGACAACGCGTGAATGCCCTGCAAATAGGATTTGTTTCAAAATTGTCTATGCATGCAAGGTATTCGACGTAATGAAGAGCGGATTGTGCAGAACTGAAGCTACGTATGTAATGGATAAATAAAGCAATTCCGAAGAGTACATGTGCATAGTGAAGGCAGCAAACCTTACAGTACTCCCAAATCAGGTGATGATGTTGAGTCTAAATTCATGCATGATGTTTGGCAATAAGAAAAGTGGATTGAAAAAACACAAGCTGAAACGAGATGAGTAAATAAATAAATACTCTTACGGTATTGTCGCGGTCGTCTGCCATGTCTCGGGGTCGCAGTGGAGCAGGCTCGGTAAACCGAACGGAACCTTATGCGCTCCGCGGATGGCATGCCGCATGCCGATCATGCCTCGAGCGAGGCGACCAGTGCTGAGGATATCCGCCCGCTCGGCTATGTTCTCCACCAGTGGGTAGTGGAGGTTGCCCCACCCCATGGACTGGTGGTAGCAATCAGGAATCTCCTCAACCTTACGCTTCGCTTCATTGAGTCGGTAATCTAATGCAAGGGAGAGAGGGGTGAAGGGGAGAAAGAGACAGAAGAGGGGTTTTTTTGGAGAAGATACAGTAGCAGTACTACGATACTAGGAGGTGGAGATGCGGGGCATGTTTCCAGGGGAGAGGAACCACTATTTCCCTTTAAAAAAATAACAGCACTTGCGCATTAGAACTTGGGGCGGGGATATAGCGGTAAGAGGTATTGACCAACTTTCCCTCACCTTGACCCCACGTGGTTGTGAACCCGAGATAATTCTTTTTGATGAACCCGATATACTTATTATAGTACTAAAATAGTACAAGTATATACCTTGTACTCCTATATACTAACATTACTATTTTAAGGACTTCTGCTCCATGAGCAACAACTTCCCCACTCCGCTCATCCGAAATCCTAGCCCCTCCAACTTCAAGGACCAATCAACATAGCTATGGCCTTCTAATTTGGCTCAAGTCGCCGCACACATAGTCCTCCCGCCGACAAGGAATAGGAGCATCAGCCCTTTCGTCGCTTGTTGTTATACATAATCATATACAATACCATATATATTTCAAATTTCCATATCAAAAAATAGTTCAAATCTGAATTTTAACATCTCAAGCTAAACCCTCGCTTGCTCTTAAACATAAGCATACCATAGTTCTACTTTTGTCTTCACTGAACAACAGAACACAATGTGTTCATCACAACATAGCCAACCGGAGTACCTAGTAATGTAACTAGAGAAGTGAACCTATAGTTGATCAAGCCTTCAACTTTAACACAATAATACCCCCACATTATGTGTTGAGGAGCCACACCCATATATTTAAGAGTACCATCATGTAGACCACAAATGCATCAATGAAGAGAGGGGTATACTTATAGACCACCTCTTTACAAAACAGTTGTAATTAGTAGACCACAATTGCCTCGTTCATTAGCTATGAAATTACATACTATCGTAGCTACAATGGCTGCAGGCCCTGTTTCGTAATTAACATAACACTTGTTCCACTCCGTGGCGTTGGCTAAGTTTGGGATGAACCAAACCGGTGTCTTTACCAGGTACCTATCTTTTTTTGTTGTGCATGTTTTCTCCAAGGCGTTGGTTTGGAAACCAACGGCGCAATCTTCACGATTCAGACCGAATCGGCATATTTCAGCAGTTGCGAATTGCGAAGCCATGCTTCATTCGGCAAGGTGTACACACAATTTCTTCTCGTCGACATCCTGGGACAACATCTCGCACCGCCTAATGGCAGCATAATCGGATAGTTCACTCCAAGGAAAAGAGAATATTCTCCAAGGTCATCAATCTTTTCCCATGGAATACCTTCATTTAACTTACTAGTGTCCTTCGTGAACACCAGCAACCAAACCCTGAAGCATAGTTGCCAACAAAGGCGACCATGATGAACACGACGATCGGAAAGTATGGCAAACTTTACAGAATATTCCCTTTCATCAAGAATGCCCAAAGTGTATGGATCGGAAGAAGTCTAGAACCATCTATAGATCTTGCTAACCACCACATGCCATAATCGACCTCGTGATCATGGCCAAGAGCATCATCAAGTGCACACCGCCATTCAAACACAATGGGCGGTGGCTCTACGATCAGCGGAGGACCTGCTTGAAAACGAAATTACTGTTAAGAAGGGTATGTTTGGTTTGCACAAATCTGAAAACGTAAGAATTGGGAAAACGCATTAGGATTCAGATGGGATGATATAATGGCATTTCCATTCAATAATACAGCATATTGGTGTATTTGAGTACATCACATGGGAAACCAAAGGATTCATTTCAAGAAGTTCAAGTAGAGGTCAAAATCCAACATAATTCAATCTGAGAATAAAACTCCTAATTATACAATCCTCAAATTTTTCTATGGTAATCATCTCGAATAAAAAGTCTAAATACCAATGAAATTTCATCCGAAGCAAATATGCCCCAAGCCTCCAAGTCAGATCAGTCAGGTTCGAAAATTAATAAGTTTGTGCATTAAAATTATCTTTACAGCCATGAATAATGAAGCTCATCATACACTACGTCCGGAGGAAAATTACCACGACTTTGTCGAGGATTCCATGCGTGAACAAACAGATGAGTTGTGGCAAACACAAGCCCATTGTGGAGAATTGCATCGCTGTAATTGTAAAAGATGTGGGACTTGGGCTCTGTAAGAACTGTCCATCCAGAATCTTCGCCGCAAAGGAGGGCAACTCTGATGTCAAAAACAGCAACAAGAGAGAAATTTTTGTACCCCCTAGCAGCTGTGGGAACTTGGCAAATATATATCTTGTGAAATATAATAGCACGAAGGTTGTGGTGGTATATATTTGGAATGTGGGTGGTTTCAAACGGCACAGGGAGAGGAATTTCACGGCGAGTGTAGACGTTGACAAGTTTCCATTTGCAAGCGTGAAAGCCAAGTGTCAACCATGGCAACCCAATCTCCATTGGCACCTACCCACTGCTTACCCGTACCGTCTGGCATCACAGCGTCGGAGGAGAACCTGTCCAGCGGCGTCAGCTTGCAATCCCGTGCTACCTTCGTCGGGTGAGAATGAAGAACACATGGGAGGCCAAACGGGAGAGAAAAAGATAGAGTTGCACTATCATTTGCAGAGTCGAAAAATAGTTTGGACGAACCGACGAGGCTCGCGGCGGTGATGACGTCGCATCTTGTTACGAGTTCTTCAAGGGGACCTTCGGAAAAGACCTTCTGAAACAGTTCGTAGTCATCATTTTCCTTGTTCGATGCCGCCATCGCAGGCGGGGGTGGGTCTATGAGGTTTGGGTTCAACTGATTGGAGTTTAATTTGGGTTCGATGGCGGCAGGTGGCGGGGAAGATGAAGAACGGAGGCTCTCAAACTGGGCGGTGGAATTGATTCTAAAGCTGCATGGCGGCGGCACTGGCGCGTGCTATGGAAGGTGGTCGATTGGTGCGGGCGGGGGCGGAGGTAGACGATGGAGTGAACCGAAATAGGGCAGGTGGGGGCGGGGCGCTTGACTTCGCTCCTCTACACTCTACAGCATCTCCTCCTTTTTCTTGGAAAGTGTATAGAGTATAGACCCATAATAAAAAGTCACTGTTCCCTCTGAAAAGGTGAAGAACAAGTCACTGGTCTAACGTGCAAATTTGGACATCCCAAGCTATGTGTTGTCATGTCAATTCAATGTCCATGGCAGTATTTTGAATTTTGCGTGACCAAAAGAAGTACGCCTTGGCCTTTCACAATCGGGGTTTCTTTAGAGCAAGAACAATAGAAGAGCCAACAGCTGGCAAAAGTACCACGTAGGCGGGCTATAAGCGCCCACTATTGTCCTACTTCCTCTTGGTGTGATACTCCCTCCGTCCACAAATAAGTGGACGTGCGGGATTTTCAAGGTAAATTAGTAAAAGGAAAGAACAAAATGCATTGGAGCACTCGTATCTTAAGAAACACATGTACTCAACCACGGTTGTAGATTTTCTCGGCGCAAGACTTTTCCCCAGCAGTTGTGGCTTTCAGTTATTCGTGGGTGTGGGGAGGAGCTCCGCCGCATCGGTAGAAAGCAAAGAGGGACGGCGGCTCTCGATCGTGCGGTGTACTCTCGTAAATCACGTGCGACCCATGCCCTAATAATTCACAATGCATTGATGAGGGCTATCACTTCATCATCCAATAAAATGTACTTAGTAACTATGGTACGGAGTAATAATATTGTCTTCTCGCAAAAAAATGGTAAAAATATTGTCTCTTAAGCCATGTACTAGTACAGTGCAAGATGCTTTAGAGAAATAAACCTATATTTTATTGCTACTCCGTAATACACATGGTTATTTATTCTAGGCAAATGCCTACCGAAAGATGTAGGAATAGGGAAATGTAGGATTGCAATGTCATGTCCACTCCAATCCTATAGGAATTCATAGAATCCAAACTTTGTTTGATTCCACCATAGGAAAAGTAAAGCATTCTTAAAAAGAGGCATGAGTAGATGTTTAATTTTCTATGGAATCAGGCAAAGAAATCCTTAGGAAAAATTCCTATCGGAAACAATCCTACAAATCAAACAGCCAAGGATTCAATTGTACCAATTTCCTATGCAAATCCTTGGTGTTCACCCAATCCTCTCGAATACTCATCCAAAAAATGCACTAATACTTTGATGGGGAGTTTTTGTATTCTAGGCAAGAATAGAGGGTTTACGGGGATCACTAGAGAAGTGTATTAACCAAAGAAGGCATAAGTAATACACCAACACACACTAACATGCCCTTAATGGATGTATCTCCATAAACTCCCTCTGTTCTTTATTACTACTACTAGTTTATGTACTTCTTAACTAATATGGGATAATCATGAAATATATTTTCTAACATTCAGCAAAAATATAGTGTTTCGACTTTTTAAAATACTGAAAAACTAGTAATTAAAAATATTTGAGCTATCAAATCTAGGAAGTTTGAAAATATTTTGTATTCCGTCCGAAAGTTGTGTTACTTGGTGTAAGATTCACACAAAAATGATGAAAATATCAAACCTTCAAAAAAATTGTAGTAATTCAAACGTTATGTGCGTTTCATAATTTTGCAAAATCGATTCTATTTGCAATTAAAACTATAGTAGTTGGTGGTCCCTGATCATCTGATTTGCTCTTAAACAGCTCAATCCTAAATTTGAACCTCCCTGCAATGTAACACGATAGTTGGTGGTTTGTGCGGAAAAAAATTACAGCTTTAAAAAAGTGTTTTACGCAACGAAGGCAGCAATAATTAAGCGGTAGTTTGTGCAATTTCCTCGTGTAAACAATATGCAGCGTCGAAGTAATAGTACTAGGAGTACGTAAATCTTGTGTAATTTCTAGTTCTACATATTACTAGTGTCCACTGCTTGAGAGTTGATGGTGAATGGGTCTAATTTTCAATCGAATGAGAATTAGCAAATTGATTTTTATGACAAAAGCATACAAAGGGAGTAAAACAACATACCCGCATTCGCCGCTGCTACCAGCATGCGATGCCTCCACGAGTGCATTGACGACTGCTGCAAATCCTCGGAAGGCATCTAGGTTTTGCAGATCGTCGATTGCCGCTGTCCGGCTAAGCTTAACCAGCATAGCTGCCGCCAAGATATCTCGGATTTGGACCACAGCGTAAGCTGATTGGGGTCGAAGGATTGCCTGATTCGAATTTGAAGTACCAAGCCCTCGGCTCCGATGATGGAAGTTTGGAGCTCGGCCCGGCCAGAACCTCCCAAATCTGTGTGTGGCAGTGGATGCCCATCGGCATCCCCAATGCTGCCGACGCCGTGATGTGGTCGGTCGCACTTTGGTCCCCACTAAAGGCTGGGGCTGCAGCACGTCGCCGCCGCCCCCGACGTCCCCACGACGGCAACGCCATGGACCGAGGCGCTGAGTTTGTTGGCGAACACGAAGCCCTGGATGGCAAGTGCTTCTTCACAATGGAAGCATCCTCACCCGGCGAGGTTCGCCCCGGCGCATGCCTATGCTCCGACCAGCCCACTTTGCCGCTGCTGCCTGGGCTGCCGCCGATACCTGGGCCACCGCCGCTTCATGGGACCCCCCTCCCTCCTCTCCCTCTCCTAGATCAAAGGGCGCCAGGAGTCTAGCCACAGCAAGACACAGAGCCGCCTGCTTCATCGCACACCAATGGCACACAGACATTTGCGAGCTTTTAGCGCACACCCCTCCGAGGCTGAGTCGTGGAGCCTGGGTGCACGGGGCTATGGCTGGAGGAGTCGCCATGGGACGAGGGGTGTCGAGTGCTCGGGCAAGTACGGGAAAGGCGAAGTTTTGCATAACCTCATATGATCACATCAATGCTTTTCAAGGAGCCAAATACTGTATGAGAAACCGGAAAAGTTTGAACGTTTGAAAACTTTGCCGGCATAATGCATCCTTCCAATGCACGCCTACTAAGGTAGAAAGCCAACTCAATTGCTACTTTGTTGGCAAAATGTACCATGGCTCAATCTTAGGTCACACACCCATGAAGCCAAGTTAACACATCTATCAATTGGTATATTTTGGTCATATTCAAAATTTTACTTGAAACTTGTTGGTCATGCCATTCTACTACTCGCCTAACACTTTTTCTACGCGGGAAGGAGGGGGGTATGATGCTACCCTGAATTTTTATGCCCATTTGTATCTTGGTCAAATCCTAGGTTTGACCAAAATTTAAAACATGAAAATGAAAAATTAAGCCTGGATCCACTACAAGAAAAGTTGCCAAACTTTTCTTGTAGTGATCCTTCTTAATTAGTAACTTCAAAATGAAGCTTTTGGAAGGTTTTTGAAATTTCCATGTCTGAAACCCAAAACACCTCTTCATGATTGACTTCATAAGACAAATCGAGTTTAGGGTTAGGGGTAGATACATGATTTTTCTAGTTTGAATATGTCTAGACCTGGCTTATCAACTTGAATGCTTAGTATATGACATAAGAAGATGTACTATGTGCATTGGTTTTTCATTTATTTGATTTGTTTTGAATTTTTATGCCGAATCAAATTTTGGTCAAATCATAGGTTTAACCAAGATTTAAACAAGTTTAAAACAATAAAATGAAAAATTAAGCATGGATCCTTCTTAGTCACTCCAAAATGAAGCTTTTGGGAGGCTTTTGAAATGTCTATGTTTGAAACCCAAAACCACTTCTCTTCATGCTTGACTTCATAAGATAGATGAGTTTAGGGTTAGGGTAGATACATGATTTTTCTGGTTTGAATAGGTCTAGACCTTGTTATCAAGTTGAATGGCTTACTATGTGACATAAGAAGACTATGTGCTTTGGTTTTTCATTTTTGATTTTTTCGATTGTTTTTATGCCCATTTGAATCTTGGTCAAATCCTAGGTTTGAACAAGAATTTAAACAAGTTTAAAACATGAAAATGAAAAGGTAAGCATGGATCCTTCTTAGTCAGTCCGAAATGAAGCTTTTGGGCGGTTTTCGAAATTTCCATGTTTGAAAACCCAAACCACTTCTCTTCATGCTTGACTTCATAAGACAAATTTAGGGTTAGGGGTATAGATACATGATTTTTCTTGTTTGATATGTCTAGATATTGTTTATCAACACTTGAATGCTTACAATATATGTGACGCAAGAAGACTATGTGTTATGGTTTTTCATTTTTGGGGGTTTTTTCGAATTTTTTATGCGCACTTGTTGAATCTTGGTCAAATCCTAGCTAGCTAGGTTTGACCAAGCTTTAAACAAGTTTAAAACATGAAAATGAAAAAGTAAGCATGTATACTTGTTAGTCACTCCTACATTCAGCTTTTAGGAGGTTTTTGAATTTTACATCTTGTATACCCAAAACCTCGTATGTTCATGTTTGACTTCAAAAGACAGTGTTTAGGGTTAGGGGGTGTAGATACATGATTCTTCTTTTAATATGTTTAGATCTTGTTTTATCAACTTGAATGTTGACTGTATGACATAAGAAGACTATGTTTTTGAATTTTTTATGAATCTTGGTCAAATCCAAGGGTTGACTAAGATTTAAACAAGTTTAAAACATGAAAATGAAAACGTTTCAAGTTCACCTTTGGTTCGATCTTTCAAGAACCAAAGCATATATATATGGATGCAAATTGAGATAATTAATTCGTGAAACATTGGAAATGTCCATCGTGTGTCATGTTTCCCCCTCACATGAAAATTGGATTGGTGTGGCAGACAAGTAAAAGCACATTTATGTGCGACAACCCAAAATGCACATATTTTGCTGAGTTTTCATGCATGCATTAAAAGTTGTGAATATATACATAAAATGCATGTGGGTCATGATTGAAAAGTTTGACATGTATATGGTTCTTGTGTAGTAGTACTATAGTAGGTACGCAAACTCCCAGCCATCTTCTTTGTCAAGAGAAGACGCGCACCAGGATGCGTAGTGGAAGTCGTCTCTGGATCCTTCTGTTGTCCCTCTCACGGAAAAGAAAAAGAAAAAAACATCTCTCTCATTCTCGGCCTCGCTCGACTCACTCGCTCGCAGCTTCGCACCTCCTGCGCACTGACAAACGCCCTAACCCCTAAACTCTGTCTTATGAAGTCAAGCATGTGAAGAGAAGTGGTTTTGGGTTTCAAACATGGAAATTTCAAAAACCTCCCAAAAGCTTCATTTTAGAGTGAATAAGAAGGATCCATGCTTCCCTTTTCATTTTCATGTTTTAAACTTGTTTAAATTATCTTGGTCAAACCTAGGATTTGACAAGATTCAAATGGGCATCAAAATTGAAAAAAAAATTGAAAAAGAAAAACCAAAGCAAATAGTTTTCTTATGTCATATAGTAAGCATTAAAGTTGTTGATAAATAAGGTCCATACATATTCAAACCACACAAATCATGTATCTATACCCCCTAACCCCTAAAATAAATAACTCTGTCTTATGAAGTCAAGCATGTGAAGAGAAGTGGTTTTGGGTTTCAAACATTGAAATTTTAAAAACCTCCCAAAAGCTTCATTTTAGAGTGACTAAGAAGGATACAGACTTCCCTTTTCATTTTTATGTTTTAAACTTGTTTAAATCTTGGTCAAACCAAGGATTTGACCAAGATTCAAATGGCCCTAAAAATTCAGAAAAAAAATCAAAAGAATGAAAAACCAAAGCACATAGCATTCTTATGTCATATGTATAGTAAGCATTCAAGTTGATAAACAAAGGTCTAGAGACATATATATTCAAACCAGAAAAATCATGTATATATCTACCCCTAAAACTCTAATTAAACCATGTTTTATGAAGTCAATCATGAAGAGAAGTGGTTTTGGGTTTCAAACATGGAAATTTCAAGAACCTCCCAAGAGCTTCATTTTAGAGTGACTAAGAAGGATCCGTAAGGACCCACAGACTTCCAATAAGCATCCTGATGCGTCTTCTCTTGACAAAGAAGATGGTGGCGCTTATGCATACCTATTGCACGTGACTTGTGCTCACTGAAGTGTGGGACCTCACGCCTGGGCACCACACGTAAGTGACAGACCTGTTGGTGTAAAAACTCGATTGATTATTATAGTGCATTAGAACAAAGTTTCCTATGGATTCAAGGGTAGGAAATCCAAGTTAACTCATTTACATGACATTATTATTTCCATGAAGCAAAGTTAACACATCTATCGATTGGTACATTTTTGAGTGACTAAGAAGGATCCATGCTTACTTATTCGTTTTCACGTGTTAAACTTGTCTAAATCTTGGTCAAACCTAGGATTTGACCAAGATTCAAATGGGCAGAAAAATAAAATAAAAAACAGAAAAATGAAAAACCAAATCACATAGTCATCTTATGTCATATAGTAAGCATTAAAGTTGATAAACAAGGTCTAGAAATATCAAACCATACAAATCATGTATCTACCCCCTAACCCCTAAACTATGTCTTATAAATTAAGTCAAGCATGAAGAGATGTACGTGGTTTTTGATTTCTTTCGAATTTTTTATGCCTATTTAAATCTTGGTCAAATCCTAGGTTTAAACAAGTTTAAAACATGAAAATGAAACGGTAAGCATGAATCCTTCCTTACTCACTCTAAAATGAAGGTACTTGAAAATTTTATGTTTGAAACCCAAAACCCCAATTCTCTTCATATGTTTGACTTCATAAGACAGAGTTTAGGGTTAGGGGTAGATATGATACATGATATTTCTGCTTTGAATATGTCTAGACCTTGTTTATCAACTTGAATGCTTACTATATATGACATAAGAAGGCTATATATGTGCTTTGGTTTTTCATTTTTTTTTGAATTTTTCTGAATTTTTACTCCCATTTGAATCTTGGTCAAATCCTAGGTTTGACCAAGGTTAAAACAAGTTTAAAACATGGCAATGAAAAGGTAAGCATGGATCATTCTTAGTCTCTCTAAAATTAAGCTTTTGGGAGGTTTTTGAAGTTTCCATGTTTGAAACCCAAAATCACTTCTCTTCATATGCTTGGCTTCATAAGACAAAGATTAGGGTTTAGGGGTAGATATATACATGTTTTGGGAGGTTTTTGAAATTTCCATGTTTGAAACCCAAATCCACTTCTCTTCATCCTTGACGTCTTCATAAGACAAAAGTATAGGGTTATATATATATATGCATGGGTAGATACATGCTTTTTTCTGGTTTGAATATGTATAGACCTTGTTTAAAATTATCAACTTAATTGAATGCTTACTATATATATGACATAAGAAGGCTATATATGTGCTTTGTTTTTTCATTTTTTCATTTTTTCCTGATTTTTTATGCCCATTTGAATCTTGGTCAAATCCTAGGTTTGATCAAGATTTAAACAAGCAGTTTAAAAAATGAAAATGAAAAGGTAAGTCAGATCCTTCTTAGTCACTGTAAAATGAAGCTTTTGGGAGGTTTGTGAAATTTCCATGTTTGAAACCCAAAAGCACTTCTCTTCATGCTTGACTTCATAAGACAGAGTTTAGGGTTAGGGGCTGGGTGTAGATACATGATTTGTCTGGTTTGAATATGTACAAATCTTATTTATCAACTTTTGAATGCATGCTACTCTCTCAAAGAAAAACTTTTGAATGCTTACTATATGACATAAGAAGACTATATGCTTTTAAAATTCAAACATATGGTAAGCATTCTTATGTCATATAGCAAGCATTCAAGTTGATAAACAAGCAAGGTTTGGACATATTCAAACCAGACAAATCATGTATCTACCCCCTAACCCCTAATTAAATTGTCTTATGAAGTCTAGCATGAAGAGAAGTGGTTTTGGGTTTCAAACATGCATGGAAATTTCAAAAACCTCCCAAAAACTTCATTTTAGAGTGACTAAGAAGGATATACAAGCTTCCCTTTTCATTTTCATGTTTTAAACTTGTTTCAATCTTGGTCAAACCTCTAGGATTTGACCAAAAGATTCAAATGGGCATGGAAATTCATAAAAAATCAAAAGAATGAAAAAACAAAGGACATAACATTCTTATGTCATATATATATAGTAAGCATTCAAGTTGATAAACAAGGCCTAGACATATTCAAACCAGAAAATAATGTATATATCTACCCCTAACCCTAAATTCTGTCTTATGAAGTCAAGCATGCATGAAAAGAAGTGGTTTTGGTTTCAAACATGGAAATTTCGAAAAAACCTCCCAAGAGCTACATTTTGGAGTGACTAAGAAGGATAGATAGATGCTTAATTTTTCATATTCATGATTTAAACTTGTTTAAACCATGTTCAAACCTAGGATTTGACCAAGATTCAAATGGGCATAAAATTTTAAAAAAATCAAAAAATAAAAACAAGGCACATAGTATTCTTTTGTCATATAGTAAGCATTCAATTAAGTTGATAAACAAGGTCTAGACATATTCAAACCAGGAAAATCATGCATCTACCCCCTAACCCTAGCTAAACTCTGTCTTATGAAGTCAAGCATGCATGAAGAGAAGTGGTTTTTGGTTTCAAACGTTTAAGCCAAAAGCCCCTTTTCAAATATTTCAAACTTGTTCAAATTTGGTTCAAATATGAAAGACATACAAGTTATAGCACACATAGTGCATACATTTTCACACATACTGCACTAGATGCTAACCCTATAGTTTGAGGCCATTTGGGTGACCTAGGTCGAAAAAAATCTTGGATTAGAATCGTGTTGTTCGAACCCCGTAGTTGGATTTTTTTGAACCCTTGATCTGTAGAACTGGGCAAAACCCTAGTTTAACCTATTTAATTACAGATTCGTATATCGATTTTTCAACGAGTACTACCTTTTTATTATTACTATTACTATGCAAAGCACATGGGTGTTTGCCCGTCGAGTGAAACTCGGAGGAAGAGGGATCACTCGGAAGGAGAGAAGAAGGGAGAGCATTATGGTGTCTCCCCTTTTTCGGGTGATGATGTTGACTTTTGTGCAGGGTTTGTCAGTGAGCAGGAGGTGCGAGCGAGCGAGCGAGCGAGTCGAGCGAGGCCGAGAATGAGAGAGATTTGTTTTTTTGTGAGAGGGACAACGGAAGGATCCAGAAGGACCCACAGACTTCCAATACGCATCCTGATGCGTCTTCTCTTGACAAAGAAGATGGCTGGGAGTTTGCGTACCTATAGCACATGACTTGTGCTCACTGAAGTGTGGGACCTCAAGCGTGGGCACCACACGTAAGTGACAGACCTGTTGGTGTAAAAACTCGGTTGATTATAATAGTGCATTAGAACAAAGTTTCCTATGGATTCAAGGGTAGGAAATCCAAGTTAACTCATTTACGTGTTAAACTTGTCTAAATCTTGGTCAAACCTAGGATTTGACCAAGATTCAAATGGGCAGAAAAATAAAAAAAATATAAAAATGAAAAACCAAATCACATAGTCTTCTTATGTCATATAGTAAGCATTAAAGTTGATAAACAAGGTCTAGACATATTAAACCAGACAAATCATGTATCTATACCCCTAACCCCTAAACTCTGTCTTATGAAGTCAAGCATGTGAAGAGAAGTGGTTTTGGGTTTCAAACATGGAAATTTCAAAAACCTCCCAAAAATTACATTTTAGAGTGACTAAGAAGGATACATGCTCCCCTTTTCATATTCATGTTTTAAGCTTGTTTAAATTATCTTGGTCAAACCTAGGATTTGACAAGATTCAAATGGGCATCAAAATTGAAAAAAGTCGAAAAAAGAAAACCAAAGCAAATAGTTTTCTTATGTCATATAGTAAGCATTAAAGTTGATATATAAACAAGGTCTAGACATATTCAAACTAGACAAATCATGTATCTATACCCCCTAACCCCTGAACTCTATCTTATGAAGTCAAGCATATGAAGAGAAGTGGTTTTGGGTTTCAAACATGGAAATTTGAAAACCTCCCAAAAACTTAATTTTAGAGTGACAAAGAAGGATACATGCTTCCCTTTTCATATTCATGTTTTAAGCTTGTTTAAATTATCTCGGTCAAACCTAGGATTTGACAAGATTCAAATGGGCATCAAAATTGAAAAAAATCAGGAAAAAGAAAAACCAAAGCAAATAGTTTTCTTATGTCATATAGTAAGCCAATTAAGTTGATAAACAAGGTCTAGACATATTCAAACTAGACAAATCATGTATCTATACCCCCTAACCCCTAAACTCCGTCTTATGAAGTCAAGCGCATATGAAGAGAAGTGGTTTTGCTCCCAAAAGCTTCATTTTAGAGTGACTAACAAGGATCCATGCTTACCTTTGCATTTTCATATTTTAATCTTGTTTAAATCATTATCAAGCCTAGGATTTGACCAAGATACAAATGGGTGGGCACAAAATTCAAAAAATCAGAATAATGAAAAACAAAAGCACGTAGTCTTCTTATGTCATATCGTATGCATTCAAGTTAAACGAGGTCTAGGTATATCCAAACCAGACAAATCATGTATCTACCCCTGTTGATCTTATGAAGTCTAGCATGAAGAGAAGTCGTTTTGGGTTTCAAACATGGAAATTTCAAGAACATCCCAAAAGCTTCATTTTAGAGTGACTAAGAAGGATACATGCTTCCCTTTTCATTTTCATGTTTTAAACTTGTTTAAATCTTGGTCAAACCTAAGATTTGACCAAGATTCAAATATATGAGCATAAAATTCAAAAAAAACAAAAAAAAATGAAAACCAAGGCACATAGTCTTCTTATGTCATATAGTAAGCAATCAATTAAGTTGATAAACAAGGTCTAGACATATTCAAACCAGGAAAATCATGTATCTACCCCCTAACCCTAGCTAAACTCTGTCTTATGAAGTCAAGCATGCATGAAGAGAAGTGGTTTTTGGTTTCAAACGTTTAAGCCAAAAGGTAAGCATGGATCCTCCTTAGTCACTGTAAAATGAAGCTTTTGGGAGGTTTGTGAAATTTCCATGTTTGAAACCCAAAACCACTTAAGACAGAGTTTATGGTTAGGTGTAGATACATGATTTTTCTTGTTTGAATATGTCTAGACCTTGTTTATCAACTTGAATTTTTTACTATATGATATAAGAAGGCTATATATGTGCTTTGGTTTTTCATTTTTTGATTTCTTTCGAATTTTTTATGCCTATTTAAATCTTGGTCAAATCCTAGGTTTAAACAAGTTTAAAACATGAAAATGAAACGGTAAGCATGAATCCTTCCTTACTCACTCTAAAATGAAGGTACTTGAAAATTTTATGTTTGAAACCCAAAACCCCAATCCTCTTCATATGTTTGACTTCATAAGACAGAGTTTAGGGTTAGGGGTAGATATGATACATGATATTTCTGCTTTGAATATGTCTAGACCTTGTTTATCAACTTGAATGCTTACTATATGACATAAGAAGGCTATATATGTGCTTTGGTTTTTCTTTTTTTTTTTGAATTTTTCTGAATTTTTACTCCCATTTGAATTCTGGTCAAATCCTAGGTTTGACCAAGGTTAAAACAAGTTTAAAACATGGCAATGAAAAGGTAAGCATGGATCATTCTTAGTCTCTCTAAAATTAAGCTTTTGGGAGGTTTTTGAAGTTTCCATGTTTGAAACCCAAAATCACTTCTCTTCATATGCTTGGCTTCATAAGACAAAGATTAGGGTTTAGGGGTAGATATATACATGTTTTGGGAGGTTTTTGAAATTTCCATGTTTGAAACCCAAATCCACTTCTCTTCATCCTTGACGTCTTCATAAGACAAAAGTATAGGGTTATATATATATATGCATGGGTAGATACATGCTTTTTTCTGGTTTGAATATGTATAGACCTTGTTTAAAATTATCAACTTAATTGAATGCTTACTATATATATGACATAAGAAGGCTATATATGTGCTTTGTTTTTTCATTTTTTCATTTTTTCCTGATTTTTTATGCCCATTTGAATCTTGGTCAAATCCTAGGTTTGATCAAGATTTAAACAAGCAGTTTAAAAAATGAAAATGAAAAGGTAAGCCTGGATCCTTCTTAGTCATCAGAAATGAAGCTTTTGGGAGGTTTGTGAAATTTCCATGTTTGAAACCCAAAGCACTTCTCTCATGCTTGACTTCATAAGACAGAGTTTAGGGTTAGGGGCTGGTGTAGATACATGATTTGTCTGGTTTGAATATGTACAAATCTTATTTATCAACTTTTGAATGCATGCTACTCTCTCAAAGAAAAACTTTTGAATGCTTACTATATGACATAAGAAGACTATATGCTTTTAAAATTCAAACATATGGTAAGCATTCTTATGTCATATAGCAAGCATTCAAGTTGATAAACAAGCAAGGTTTGGACATATTCAAACCAGACAAATCATGTATCTACCCCCTAACCCCTAATTAAATTGTCTTATGAAGTCTAGCATGAAGAGAAGTGGTTTTGGGTTTCAAACATGCATGGAAATTTCAAAAACCTCCCAAAAACTTCATTTTAGAGTGACTAAGAAGGATATACAAGCTTCCCTTTTCATTTTCATGTTTTAAACTTGTTTCAATCTTGGTCAAACCTCTAGGATTTGACCAAAAGATTCAAATGGGCATGGAAATTCATAAAAAATCAAAAGAATGAAAAAACAAAGGACATAACATTCTTATGTCATATATATATAGTAAGCATTCAAGTTGATAAACAAGGCCTAGACATATTCAAACCAGAAAATAATGTATATATCTACCCCTAACCCTAAACTCTGTCTTATGAAGTCAAGCATGCATGAAAAGAAGTGGTTTTGGTTTCAAACATGGAAATTTCAAAAAAACCTCCCAAGAGCTACATTTTGGAGTGACTAAGAAGGATAGATAGATGCTTAATTTTTCATATTCATGATTTAAACTTGTTTAAACCATGTTCAAACCTAGGATTTGACCAAGATTCAAATGGGCATAAAATTTTAAAAAAATCAAAAAATAAAAAACAAGGCACATAGTATTCTTATGTCATATAGTAAGCATTCAATTAAGTTGATAAACAAGGTCTAGACATATTCAAACCAGGAAAATCATGCATCTACCCCCTAACCCTAGCTAAACTCTCGTCTTATGAAGTCAAGCATGCATGAAGAGAAGTGGTTTTTGGTTTCAAACGTTTAAGCCAAAAGCCCCTTTTCAAATATTTCAAACTTGTTCAAATTTGGTTCAAATATGAAAGACATACAAGTTATAGCACACATAGTGCATACATTTTCACACATACCGCACTAGATGCTAACCCTATAGTTTGAGGCCATTTGGGTGACCTAGGTCGAAAAAATCTTGGATTAGAATCGTGTTGTTCGAACCCCGTAGTTGGATTTTTTGAACCCTTGATCTCGTAGAACCGGGCAAAACCCTAGTTTAACCTATTTTATTAAAGATTCGTTTATCGATTTTTCAACGAGTACTACCTTTTTATTATTACTATTACTATGCAGCACATGGGTGTTTGCCTGCCGAGTGAAACTCGGAGGAAGAGGGATCACTCGGAAGGAGAGAAGAAGGGAGAGCATTATGGTGTCTCCCTTTTTCGGTGATGATGTTGACTTTTGTGCAGTGGTTTGTCAAGGAGCAGGAGGTGCGAGCGAGCGAGCGAGCGAGCGAGCGAGTCGAGCGAGGCCGAGAATGAGAGAGATTTGTTTTTTTTTGTGAGAGGGACAACGGAAGGATCCAGAAGGACCCACAGACTTCCAATACGCATCCTGATGCGTCTTCTCTTGACAAAGAAGATGGCTGGGAGTTTGCGTACCTATAGCACGTGACTTGTGCTCACCGAAGTGTGGGACCTCAAGCGTGGGCACCACACGTAAGTGACAGACCTGTTGGTGTAAAAACTCTGCTGATTATAATAGTGCATTAGAACAAAGTTTCCTATGGATTCAAGGGTAGGAAATCCAAGTTAACTCATTTACGTGTTAAACTTGTCTAAATCTTGGTCAAACCTAGGATTTGACCAAGATTCAAATGGGCAGAAAAATAAAAAACAGAAAAATGAAAAACCAAATCACATAGTCTTCTTATGTCATATAGTAAGCATTAAAGTTGATAAACAAGGTCTAGACATATTAAACTGCATAAATCATGTATCTATACCCCTAACCCCTAAACTCTGTCTTATGAAGTCAAGCATGTGAAGAGAAGTGGTTTTGGGTTTCAAACATGGAAATTTCAAAACCTCCCAAAAATTACATTTTAGAGTGACTAAGAAGGATACATGCTCCCCTTTTCATATTCATGTTTTAAGCTTGTTTAAATTATCTTGGTCAAACCTAGGATTTGACAAGATTCAAATGGGCATCAAAATTGAAAAAGTCAGAAAAAAGAAAACCAAAGCAAATAGTTTTCTTATGTCATATAGTAAGCATTAAAGTTGATATATAAACAAGGTCTAGACATATTCAAACTAGACAAATCATGTATCTATACCCCTAACCCCTGAACTCTATCTTATGAAGTCAAGCATATGAAGAGAAGTGGTTTTGGGTTTCAAACATGGAAATTTGAAAAACCTCCCAAAAACTTAATTTTAGAGTGACAAAGAAGGATACATGCTTCCCTTTTCATATTCATGTTTTAAGCTTGTTTAAATTATCTCGGTCAAACCTAGGATTTGACAAGATTCAAATGGGCATCAAAATTGAAAAAAATCAGGAAAAGAAAAACCAAAGCAAATAGTTTTCTTATGTCATATAGTAAGCCAATTAAGTTGATAAACAAGGTCTAGACATATTCAAACTAGACAAATCATGTATCTATACCCCCTAACCCCTAAACTCCGTCTTATGAAGTCAAGCGCATATGAAGAGAAGTGGTTTTGCTCCCAAAAGCTTCATTTTAGAGTGACTAACAAGGATCCATGCTTACCTTTGCATTTTCATATTTTAATCTTGTTTAAATCATTATCAAGCCTAGGATTTGACCAAGATACAAATGGGTGGGCACAAAATTCAAAAAAATCAGAATAATGAAAAACAAAAGCACGTAGTCTTCTTATGTCATATCGTATGCATTCAAGTTAAACGAGGTCTAGGTATATCCAAACCAGACAAATCATGTATCTACCCCTGTTGATCTTATGAAGTCTAGCATGAAGAGAAGTCGCTTTTGGGTTTCAAACATGGAAATTTCAAGAACATCCCAAAAGCTTCATTTTAGAGTGACTAAGAAGGATACATGCTTCCCTTTTCATTTTCATGTTTTAAACTTGTTTAAATCTTGGTCAAACCTAAGATTTGACCAAGATTCAAATATATGAGCATAAAATTCAAAAAAAACAAAAAAAAATGAAAACCAAGGCACATAGTCTTCTTATGTCATATAGTAAGCAATCAATTAAGTTGATAAACAAGGTCTAGACATATTCAAACCAGGAAAATCATGTATCTACCCCCTAACCCTAGCTAAACTCTGTCTTATGAAGTCAAGCATTCATGAAGAGAAGTGGTTTTTGGTTTCAAACGTTTAAGCCAAAAGGTAAGCATGGATCCTCCTTAGTCACTGTAAAATGAAGCTTTTGGGAGGTTTGTGAAATTTCCATGTTTGAAACCCAAAACCACTTAAGACAGAGTTTATGGTTAGGTGTAGATACATGATTTTTCTTGTTTGAATATATCTAGACCTTGTTTATCAACTTGAATTTTTTACTATATGATATAAGAAGGCTATATATGTGCTTTGGTTTTTCATTTTTTGATTTCTTTCGAATTTTTTATGCCTATTTAAATCTTGGTCAAATCCTAGGTTTAAACAAGTTTAAAACATGAAAATGAAACGGTAAGCATGAATCCTTCCTTACTCACTCTAAAATGAAGGTACTTGAAAATTTTATGTTTGAAACCCAAAACCCCAATCCTCTTCATATGTTTGACTTCATAAGACAGTAGTTTGGGTTTAGGGGTAGATATGATACATGATATTTCTGCTTTGAATATGTCTAGACCTTGTTTATCAACTTGAATGCTTACTATATGACATAAGAAGGCTATATATGTGCTTTGGTTTTTCTTTTTTTTTTGAATTTTTCTGAATTTTTCTGAATTTTTACTCCCATTTGAATTCTGGTCAAATCCTAGGTTTGACCAAGGTTAAAACAAGTTTAAAACATGGCAATGAAAAGGTAAGCATGGATCATTCTTAGTCTCTCTAAAATTAAGCTTTTGGGAGGTTTTTGAAGTTTCCATGTTTGAAACCCAAAATCACTTCTCTTCATATGCTTGGCTTCATAAGACAAAGATTAGGGTTTAGGGGTAGATATATACATGTTTTGGGAGGTTTTTGAAATTTCCATGTTTGAAACCCAAATCCACTTCTCTTCATCCTTGACGTCTTCATAAGACAAAAGTATAGGGTTATATATATATATGCATGGGTAGATACATGCTTTTTTCTGGTTTGAATATGTATAGACCTTGTTTAAAATTATCAACTTAATTGAATGCTTACTATATATATGACATAAGAAGGCTATATATGTGCTTTGTTTTTTCATTTTTTCATTTTTTCCTGATTTTTTATGCCCATTTGAATCTTGGTCAAATCCTAGGTTTGATCAAGATTTAAACAAGCAGTTTAAAAAATGAAAATGAAAAGGTAAGTTCGATCCTTCTTAGTCATCGTAAAATGAAGCTTTTGGGAGGTTTGTGAAATTTCCATGTTTGAAACCCAAAAGCACTTCTCTTCATGCTTGACTTCATAAGACAGAAGTTTAGGGTTAGGGCCGGGTGTAGATACATGATTCATTTGTCTGGTTTGAATATGTACAAATCTTATTTATCAACTTTTGAATGCATGCTACTCTCTCAAAGAAAAACTTTTGAATGCTTACTATATGACATAAGAAGACTATATGCTTTTAAAATTCAAACATATGGTAAGCATTCTTATGTCATATAGCAAGCATTCAAGTTGATAAACAAGCAAGGTTTGGACATATTCAAACCAGACAAATCATGTATCTACCCCCTAACCCCTAATTAAATTGTCTTATGAAGTCTAGCATGAAGAGAAGTGGTTTTGGGTTTCAAACATGCATGGAAATTTCAAAAACCTCCCAAAAACTTCATTTTAGAGTGACTAAGAAGGATATACAAGCTTCCCTTTTCATTTTCATGTTTTAAACTTGTTTCAATCTTGGTCAAACCTCTAGGATTTGACCAAAAGATTCAAATGGGCATGGAAATTCATAAAAAATCAAAAGAATGAAAAAACAAAGGACATAACATTCTTATGTCATATATATATAGTAAGCATTCAAGTTGATAAACAAGGCCTAGACATATTCAAACCAGAAAATAATGTATATATCTACCCCTAACCCTAAACTCTGTCTTATGAAGTCAAGCATGCATGAAAAGAAGTGGTTTTGGTTTCAAACATGGAAATTTCAAAAAACCCTCCCAAGAGCTACATTTTGGAGTGACTAAGAAGGATAGATAGATGCTTAATTTTTCATATTCATGATTTAAACTTGTTTAAACCATGTTCAAACCTAGGATTTGACCAAGATTCAAATGGGCATAAAATTTAAAAAAATCAAAAAATAAAAAACAAGGCACATAGTATTCTTATGTCATATAGTAAGCATTCAATTAAGTTGATAAACAAGGTCTAGACATATTCAAACCAGGAAAATCATGCATCTACCCCCTAACCCTAGCTAAACTCTATCTTATGAAGTCAAGCATGCATGAAGAGAAGTGGTTTTTGGTTTCAAACGTTTAAGCCAAAAGCCCCTTTTCAAATATTTCAAACTTGTTCAAATTTGGTTCAAATATGAAAGACATACAAGTTATAGCACACATAGTGCATACATTTTCACACATACTGCACTAGATGCTAACCCTATAGTTTGAGGCCATTTGGGTGACCTAGGTCGAAAAAAATCTTGGATTAGAATCGTGTTGTTCGAACCCCGTAGTTGGATTTTTTTGAACCCTTGATCTGTAGAACTGGGCAAAACCCTAGTTTAACCTATTTAATTACAGATTCGTATATCGATTTTTCAACGAGTACTACCTTTTTATTATTACTATTACTATGCAGCACATGGGTGTTTGCCCGTCGAGTGAAACTCAGAGGAAGAGGGATCACTTGAAGGAGAGAAGAAGGGAGAGCATTATGGTGTCTCCCCTTTTTCGGGTGATGATGTTGACTTTTGTGCAGGGTTTGTCAGTGAGCAGGAGGTGCGAGCGAGCGAGCGAGCGAGCGAGCGAGTCGAGCGAGGCCGAGAATGAGAGAGATTTGTTTTTTTTTGTGAGAGGGACAACGGAAGGATCCAGAAGGACCCACAGACTTCCAATACGCATCCTGATGCGTCTTCTCTTGACAAAGAAGATGGCTGGGAGTTTGCGTACCTATAGCACGTGACTTGTGCTCATCAAGTGTGGGACCTCAAGCGTGGGCACCACACGTAAGTGACAGACTGTTGGTGTAAAAACTCGGTTGATTATAATAGTGCATTAGAACAAAGTTTCCTATGGATTCAAGGGTAGGAAATCCAAGTTAACTCATTTACGTGTTAAACTTGTCTAAATCTTGGTCAAACCTAGGATTTGACCAAGATTCAAATGGGCAGAAAAATAAAAAACAGAAAAATGAAAAACCAAATCACATAGTCTTCTTATGTCATATAGTAAGCATTAAAGTTGATAAACAAGGTCTAGACATATTAAACCAGACAAATCATGTATCTATACCCCTAATCCCTAAACTCTGTCTTATGAAGTCAAGCATGTGAAGAGAAGTGGTTTTGGGTTTCAAACATGGAAATTTCAAAAACCTCCCAAAAATTACATTTTAGAGTGACTAAGAAGGATACATGCTCCCCTTTTCATATTCATGTTTTAAGCTTGTTTAAATTATCTTGGTCAAACCTAGGATTTGACAAGATTCAAATGGGCATCAAAATTGAAAAAAAAAGTCAGAAAAAAGAAAACCAAAGCAAATAGTTTTCTTATGTCATATAGTAAGCATTAAAGTTGATATATAAACAAGGTCTAGACATATTCAAACTAGACAAATCATGTATCTATACCCCCTAACCCCTGAACTCTATCTTATGAAGTCAAGCATATGAAGAGAAGTGGTTTTGGGTTTCAAACATGGAAATTTGAAAAACCTCCCAAAAACTTAATTTTAGAGTGACAAAGAAGGATACATGCTTCCCTTTTCATATTCATGTTTTAAGCTTGTTTAAATTATCTCGGTCAAACCTAGGATTTGACAAGATTCAAATGGGCATCAAAATTGAAAAAAATCAGGAAAAAGAAAAACCAAAGCAAATAGTTTTCTTATGTCATATAGTAAGCCAATTAAGTTGATAAACAAGGTCTAGACATATTCAAACTAGACAAATCATGTATCTATACCCCCTAACCCCTAAACTCCGTCTTATGAAGTCAAGCGCATATGAAGAGAAGTGGTTTTGCTCCCAAAAGCTTCATTTTAGAGTGACTAAGAAGGATCAATGCTTACCTTTGCATTTTCATATTTTAATCTTGTTTAAATCATTATCAAGCCTAGGATTTGACCAAGATACAAATGGGTGGGCACAAAATTCAAAAAAATCAGAATAACGAAAAACAAAAGCACGTAGTCTTCTTATGTCATATCGTATGCATTCAAGTTAAACGAGGTCTAGGTATATCCAAACCAACAGATGTCCATTCCTCGGTTTGCGCGCCAGAGCCTTCGAAGAGAAGGTAGCCGCTCTGTCCCGTTGATTTACGGTGGACGGACAGGATACTCCGGACCGCTCTCGATTCATTTGCTTCTCGCTTCCCGCGTCCCGACCCTTCAAGGATCGAGATCCAGTTGACTTTAAAAAGGCCATTTGCCACTATTAATTACGATTTTCAGACAAAAGATTAAACTTTAACTTCATTCCGTTCTACTCCCCAAATTCCCCAACCGTACAAAAATAACTTTAATTAAGATTTTAAGATTAAAAAGGCCATTAGGCGCTGTTAATTACGATTTTAAGATTTAAAAGGCTATTTGCCATTGTTAATTACGATTTTTAGACAAAAGTTTAGTTTAACCACATTCCGTTCTGCTCTCCAATTCCTCCAACCGAACAAAAAACAGAACCATTCCGTTCCTCCTTTTTGTCCAAACCGAACGCGGGGATGGAACCATTCCATTCCTCTTGAACGGAACCATTCCATTCCATCCCACGCCGTTCCAGAACCGAACACACCCTAAGAGAAGTCACCATGCGACTTTACACACGTGAGCCATTCGATCAAGATCCAACGCTCGCGGTTGATCCAAATTTCAAACTTAAAGTAAACTAATATTTTAAATGGACTGGAACTTTCCGAGAATACGTCTTAATGTAAAGTTTTTCTGTTTTTTTCTGAGCTACATAAATTTTAATTTCAAATTTTAGATCGACCATGTTCGTTGGATCTTAACCTGATGGCTCGTATAGGTAAAGTTCATGGTAACTTCTGTTGGGTAAAGTCACTCGGATCTCGAGTTCGCAAGGGAGCCCCTCTCGGCCGTTGATTTAGGATGGGCGGACCAGGTTGCTCGAAGCGAGGGCATGAGACGGTTGTCTGGTTTTAATAGGGGGGAGTACTTCTTCCATCCCCTTCTTGCTTCACTTCCAGTCTCCTTCCACTTCCAGCGATGCCTCCGAAGTCAAGGCCACCATCTCGCTTGAAGAAGCAGCATCTAGTGTTGACCAAGGACGCGGAGATTTCCCGCCGGCGGTCTATCCAGATGCTGGCCGCGAGAAAGGGCCCGCCAGAAAACGAAGGCCCTGCTTCGCGCTCGTCTCGGAACGGCGTCAGTCGTGCGGTCGAAGATTCCTGGTTGGTTTCCATCGCCATGTTTCTTGATTCTTCCTGGCCCGGAGGTCCCAACTCTTTATTCCGTATTAATCCTTTTTATACATATCTCAGTGCCCCACGATGCACCCTGACATCTTCTCGTGACGACTTCAACCCCTGTCTCCTGCGCTTAGAGGTTACCACTGATTGGACATTTTCGTCTTCCTCTCGTCACTTTGTTTCGGTACTGATGATATTGCCATGCAGGAAGCATCGGCGTGTTTCAGAGCTGAGCTTAAAACTCTCGTGGAACTCGCCTCCAACTTTCGCGATGATGTCGATACTTTGAAGGACGTGGTCACCGGCCGGGGCAAGCTGCATGATGTGAGCGTTCCATCAAGTGAGGAAACGAACTCTGTCATCAAGAAGCTCAAGGGCGAGAATTTGATGCTTAAGATCGAGTGCGGCTTTCTTCACGAAGAAAACGTCGAGCTATCAAACAGGTGCGTTCAAGCTCTCAACGGGAGCCTCAACCACTACAAGAAATGTGTTGACTCGTGACCTTCTCTCATTGACCCTAGGTAAAATTGTCATGATTCTATGACGATTTTGCACTGATTGGTCGTTAGCTGTTTGGGGGAGGTCAAAACCCTATAAAACTATGACGATTTGAGTCAAAATGTTATTATTTTTAAGTATGAAATCGTCATAGTGTTAGCCACGCGGTTAACGACGTTATTTCTAGGCGACTATGACCAATTTAGATCGTCGTAATTTTTTTATGATGCGTTCAAATGACTAGGCGGCCACCTCATATGTTCCGTCTAGTGTCTTGTTTGTGTGTCTGCCACCTCATTTCAGAGAAGGTTGTTCTAGAATATTTGTGGCTCCAAGTTTTTTTTTACTTTTCCTAGCAACTTGGTCTTATAAGATGACACGATGGCGAATGATTTCTATTTTTTTGAATTATTTATGTTGATTTAATAATGCTGTCAAAACGATGGTCCCATATATTTTTCAAAATGCAGTCAAATTTGGGTGGTACATTTTTGCAATATATTTTTGGTAGGTGCTTACAAAAACTCTATTTTGGCACTTAGAAAATAAGAATTATTTATGCCTATTTGTTGGTATTACTTTAAATTTATATTATTACAAAGTATGTGGCAATTAAAAATATATGTGACAATGATAGTATTTGTTAGTCTTGAACTTTTGGAAATTAAAAATATATGTGACAATGATAGTATTTTTTAGTCTTGAACTTTTGGAAATTAAAATATATATGTGACAATGATAGTAGTTTTTTTAGTCTTGAAGTTTTATGTATTCAATAAAATATAGAAAATCAACAACTTTTAGCAGATGTACACCCAAACCACCTAGATAGAGACTGTACACTGGGGTCAACCAGACATAGGTCCCAGTTGCAGCACATGTAATAAGCGTGTAAGATAAGTGAGGCGCGGAGGGAAAATTTTGGAGACGAGCGCGCGATAGGGGTGTCCTATTTTGGCATCCCGCCACCGCATTCCGTGTTCGAGCAATTATCCCGCCTCACCCGAACTGGTCTAACTCTAAAATCCAAACCCTAGCCTTGCGCCGCCACCACCTTCCTCTCCCCTTCCCTCGAAACACCCCAAGCACCAGATCCACCCCGAGCCCATCGATCCGCCGCCCACCTTCGCCCGGCTAAGCATTCTTCGTCGATGTCGTCTTCGATTCGTCGTCCATCTTTAGGTCGGGGATGCATCACGCGCTCCATCCCCAGGTGACCCGCGGTGGCGGTGCCATCCACTCCTGACCCTTCGAGATCTGCAGGTTCTCCACCTTCCCACCTTCTGGCGGCGATTCCCGCGACGTGGTCTGGGGCGGGGCGGCTGGGTGGCCATGGAAGGTGACGAGACGAGGTGGGAAAGGGGGGCGCTGAGCACCAGAACTGCAACCCAAACCTCCCCGCATCTGGATCCGGCCGCCCGTGTCCAGGAACATTCCCCCCCATCTCGTTTCCCTCCTATAGGCTCCTGGTTTAGCTATTTCTTCCCTTTTAACCGTCCGTCTCTGCATGTTCCTTCCAGATAATGAACCGCATCGGCAGGTGGTGGAGGTGAAATGAGATGAGGAAGGCGATTGGAGAGCACCACCAGCATTTACTAGTGTTGAGATCCATCTCCGCAGGTTGTTGAATGGTTTATAGAGGTGAGATCCATCTCTTTGTATGAAGTTTTACTGATTTAACTTTGTAGCGAAGCACCAATGCCGAGCTTGTACCCTAGGAGCCTTCTGTTAGGAGTTGCAGGAACAGTTCCTCCTCCCTTCCCCCGTTTGTTTTATAATCTACTAGCTATGGTTCCCTTATAGCACTGCACTTATACTCGGAATTAGTAGCAGATCACCAGAATTGTGAGTTTGTTTTCTGCTGTGTCTGATTCGAGTTCATGAGGTAATCAAAAAGCTGCTACCTGTCATAGTTTTACACTATGTTGTTGAGGAAAATATAGTACGAGGCTGTCTGATTGGTCCTTTTTGGTTCTAATTGTCTCGATATAGTACTTTGTAATGCTGCTGGTCCAATTCTCTGGATATAGTATGAGCTACTTAGCAAATTGAATATATACTTGTCAGTTCATCTTGCAATTCATAATGTGTTCATACGAGTATATGCTCTTGTTTCTAATACCAGCTCCTCTTCCTTGTAATTGACTGATTAAGAATACAGATAGCTATAGTTTACATTGTCTTAGTGTTAAATACTGCTAGGAGTACTGAATGTGTGTGCTCAAATTGAGCTGTACAGGACAAGCAAGTTCTGCTTTGTAGTACTTCAAATTGAGCTGAAATGAATTCTAAAAAAAGTTTAAGCTAAAGTGTGTGCTTGTTTAATTACTTCTTGCTTGTAGCACTGCTTTGTATTATTCTCCAAGTAACATGGTTTGCATCCATGACATGCATTCTCCAAGTAACATGGTTGTACCCTAATATGCAACCTTTTAATAGGCAGTTCTGTTGGCATTTCATTGGTATTTCTTAATCGTGTTTACTCACATTAATGGTTTGTCTTGACAGAGCTACAAGATGTTCTTCCTGTGATCATCACCCAATTGAGTATGCTACCTTCCTGTGACTTACTGTGAACATTCTAGAAATAGTTACTTTCATTGGATTCCAGGATTTGATTGTTGTCCTGTCTGTTAGTTGACGAGTGGCTTAAAAATTATGCTGCCAACCTCATATATCTAGGTGCACTGTTACTCAATGTTTTTTCTTCCTTTTTGCTTAGGACCGTAGAACAGGCTGGGTACTAGAGTTGATGGTCTTGCTCATCACTGGACATTTGCCTATTACTAGCATTCAGTTTATCGTCTGTCGGCTATCATTTCTTTAGCAGGCTTTGGCACATCTATGCTTATTCAATTCCTGTTATGTTTCATAAGATTATACACCAAAATATACAAGCAAGAACGTGCATATATCCAGTTACTAATTAAATCTATGAGAATGCTATGATTCTAAAACCTGCTTATTTCCTCTACGTCCCAACAGGAGCACCTGAACATGATCGCTAAAGAGATGCAGGTGGCGTTCTTGAAGATCTTGTTCCCGTCCTGTAGAGAATTTTGAAGAACAACCTGATCATAGGCTCTGCCAGTAGTAGTGATCTATGCCTGACCCGACCGCTACAAGGTCATGGTTTTCTATGACGACCATGTTTGGATTCTTTTCTTAGACCTTCTGTGTATTGTATATTTAATTTTGGTGGTCATCTGTGAAAATGTACGCACATGTATATTCTTATTTTGGCCGTCATTTGTGAAAATATGCTAGTATATTAATTGGGCTGTGCGTACCGAAATATTGATTATTTACTGCTGACACGTTAGAGATGAAATCATTGCTACTTGGGCTCCAAAAAGGCCACAGCCCAAACAGTATTGGACTGTAACAATGTAAAAACCAGCCAAAAAACAAAAAATGAAAAAAATGGATTTCAAAAAGGCTGTGGCCCATAAAAGGAAAATGCTGAATTGTTGTGCTTGGCCCATTAGCCGACCAGAATTGGTAGGAAAAAAGAAAAAAAACAGGCTGAATGATTGGGCTTAGCCCATATAGATAACTGAAGTGGACTGGGCTGATTTTGAATTACGACAATTTTGTTTCGTCACAATTTTGCCACGTTGGATTGCCCACGTAGGATCTGATGTGGCATCGCAAATGGCTCGTGACGATATTAGATCGTCATGGATTGTATGACGATGCAATATCGTCATAGACAATCATGACGATTCCAGGTAGAAGGTCATGTTGGTTGATTCCTGACGCTCCGTTTTTGACAATCCATTTTTCGTCGTAAAATTATCATAGATTAAATGTAATGACGATTCAGTGACAAAAATGAAGTGTCGCAAGTCAACATATTTCTTGTAGTGAACACCCAACATGATGCGGTGAAGAAGATGATGGATGACAGCATCTTGAAGAAAAACAATATGGTGGAGGACACGCGCGGGATGGTCGATCCAATCCAGGCACCGCAGAAGGAAGTCGATGCGCTCCGAGTCCAGCCACCTTTGCGTAGGTCGCCGAGGCGCCCTCGCGCAGGTCACTGAGGAGCGCACGTCGCCGAGTAGGCTGGGGGATAAGGAATTCCAACGAGAGAAGCGGAATCACCACCTGTCCTGATGGAGGGCCACTCCGCCAAGTAGGCTGGGGGAGAGAAACACTGCCTCTCATTGTTCTTTAGCTAGTCCTCCGATCCATATTACTTGATGTTAAAATGGATGTATCTACAACTGAAATATGTCTAGATACATATATTTTAGTATCACAAAGTAAGTATCAACGTTTATATTGCCCAAGTCTTATTATCCATCCCTAAGGTGGGTCGCTTTTGTAACTACTCGATTGCGCATTCGACTCTTCTGCAGACCGAAAGATTTTTAGAGTGACTAAGAATGATTCATGCTTAGCTTTCCATTTTCATGTTTTAAACTTGTTTAAATCTTGCTCAAACCTAGGATTTGACCAAGATTCAAATGGGTTTAACAATTAAAAAAATCAGAAATATGAAAAAACCAAAGCACATAGTATTCTTATGTCATATAGTAAGCATTCAAGTTGATAAACAAGGTCTAGACATATTCAAACCACACAAAACATGTATCTACCCCCTAACCCTAAACTCTGTCTTATGAAGTTAAGTATGAGGAGAAGTGATTTTGGGTTTCAAACATGGAAATTTCACAAACCTCCCAAAAGCTTCATTTTAGAGTGACTAAGAAGGATCCATGCTTACCTTTTCATTGCCATGTTTTAAACTTGTTTTAACCTTGGTCAAACCTAGGATTTGACCAAGATTCAAACGGGCGTAAAAATTCAAAAAAAATAAAAAAATGAAAAACCAAAGCACATATATAGCCTTCTTATGTCAGATAGTCAGCATTCAAGATCATAAACAAGGTCTAGACATATTCTACCCAGACAGATCATGTACTACGTATGATATCTACCCCTAACCCTAAACTCTGTCTTATGAAGTCAAACATATGAAGAGAACTGGGGTTTTGTGTTTCAAACATAAAAATTTCAAGTACCTTCATTTTAGAGTGACTAAGAAAGGATTCATTCTTACCTTTTCATTGTCATGTTTTAAACTTGATTAAACCTTGGTCAAACCTAGGATTTGACCAATATTTAAATGGCCATAAAAAATCGAAAAATGAAAAATGGAAAACCAAAGCACATATATAGCCTTCTTATGTCATAAGCATTCAAGTTGATAAACAAGGTCTAGACATATTCAAACAAGAAAAATCATGTATCTACACCTAACCAAAAACTCTGTTTTAAGTGTTTTTGGGTTTCAAACATGGAAATTTCAAGAACATCCCAAAAGCTTCATTTTAGATCGACTAAGAAGGATACACACTTCCCATTTCATTTTCATGTTTTAAACTTGTTTAAATCTTGGTCAAACCTAGGATTTGACCAAGATTCAAATAAGTAAAAACATGAAAATGAAAAGGTAAGCATCGATCCTTATTAGTCGCTCTAAAATGAAGCTTTTGGGAGGTTTTTGAAATTTTCATGTTTGAAACCCAAAACCAGTTCTCTTCATGCATGCTTGACTTCATAAGACATAGTTTAGGGTTAGGGGTAGATACATGATTTTTCTGGTTTGAACATGTCTAGACCTTGTTTATCAATTTGAATGCTTACTATATGACATAAGAAGGCTATGTGCTTTGGTTTTTCATTCTTACGATTTTTTTCTTAATTTTTATGCCCATTCGAATCTTGGTCAAATCCTAGGTTTGACCAAGATTTAAACAAGTTTAAAACATGACAATGAAAAGGTAATCAATCCTGGATCCTTCATAATTAATAAGTTAATCTAATTAAAATGAAGCTTTTGGGAGGTTTTTGAAATTTTCGTGTTTGAAACCAAAAACCACTTCTCTTCATGCTTGACTTCATAAGATAGAGTTTAGGGTTAGGGGTAGATACATGATTTGTATTATTTGAATTGTCTAGATCTTATTTATCATCTTTTAAATGCTTACTATATATATGACATAAGAAGACTATGTGCTTTAGTTTTTCATTTTTCTGATTTTTTTAATTTTATGCCCATTTGAATCTTGGTCAAATCCTAGGTTTGACAATGATTTAAACAAGTTTAAAATATGAAAATGAAAAGATAAGCATGGATCCTTCTTAGTCACTCTAAAATAAAGCTTTTGGGTGGTTTTTGAAATTTCCATGTTTGAAACCCAAAAGCACTTCTCTTCATGCTTGACTACATAAGACAGAGTTTAGGGTTAGGGTAGATACATGATTTTTCTTGTTTGAATATGTCTAGACCTTGTTTATCAACTTTAATGCTTACTATATGACATAAGAAAACTATGTGCTTTGTTTTTTCATTTTTCTGATTTTTTTGGAATTTTGATGCACATTTGAATCTTGGTAAAATCCTAGGTTTGACCAAGATTTAAACAAGTATATAACATGAAAATGAAAAGGGAAGCATGTATCCTTCTTAGTCACTCTAAAATGAATTTTTGGGAGTTTTTTGAAATTTCCATGTTTGAAACCCAAAACCATGCACTTCTCTTCATGCTTGACTTCATAAGATAGAGTTTAGGGGTTTGTGGATAGATACATGATTTGTCTAGTTTGAATAAGTCTAGACCTTGTTTATCAACTTTAATGCTTACTATATGACATAAGAAGACTATGTGCTTTGGTTTTTCATTTTTCTATTTTTTTATTTTATGCCCATTTGAATCTTGGTCAAATCCTAGATTTAACCAGGATTTAAACAAGTTTAAAACATGAAAATGAAAAGGTAAGCCTTGATCCTTCTTAGTCACACTAAAATGAAGCTTTTGGGATGTTCTTGAAATTTCCATGTTTGAACCCAAAACGACTTCTCTTCATGGTAGACTTCATAAGACAGTAGTTTAGGGGTTAGCGGGTAGATACATGATTTGTCTAGTTTGATTAAGACTAGACCTTGTTTATCAACTTTAATGCTTACTATATGACATAAGAAGACTATGTGCTTTGGTTTTTCATTTTTCTATATTTTTATTTTATGCCCATTTGAATCTTGGTCAAACCTATATTTGACCAGGATTTAAACAAGTTTAAAACATGAAAATGAAAAGGTAAGCCTTGATCCTTCTTAGTCACACTAAAATGAAGCTTTTGGGATGTTCTTGAAATTTCCATGTTTGAAACCCAAAACGACTTCTCTTCATGCTAGACTTCATAAGACAGAGTTTAAGGTTTAGGGGTATAGATACATGATTTGTCCTGGTTTAAATATGTATAGACCTTGTTTATCAACTTGAATGCTTACTATATGGAAAAATAAAACAATGTGCTTTGGTTTTTCATTTTTCTGGTTTTTTAAATTTTGATGCCCATTTGAATCTTGGTCAAATCCTAGGTTTGACCAAGATTTAAACAAGTTTAAAACATGAAAATGAAAAGGGAAGCATGTATCCTTCTTAGTCACTCTAAAATGAAGTTTTTGGGAGGTTTTTGAAATTTCCATGTTTGAAACCCAAAACCAGTTCTCTTCATGCTTGACTTCACAAGACAGAGTTTAGGGGTTAGGGGGTAGATACATGATTTGTATGGTTTGAATATGTCTAGACCTTGTTTATCAACTTTAATGCTTACTATATGACTTAAGAACACTATGTGCTTTGGTTTTTCATTTTTCTGATTTTTAAATTTTAATGCCCATTTGAATCTTGGTCAAATCCTAGGTTTGACCAAGATTTAAACAAGTTTAAAACATGAAAATGAAAAGGGAAGCATGTATCCTTCTTAGTCACTCTAAAATGAATTTTTGGGAGGTTTTTGAAATTTCCATGTTTGAAACCCAAAACCACTTCTCTTCATGCCCTGACTACATTATACAGATTTTAGGGGTTTGGGGTAGATACATGATTTGTATGGTTTGAATATGTCTAGACCTTGTTTATCACCTTTAATGCTTACTATATGACATAAGAAGACTATGTGCTTTGGTTTTTCATTTTTCTGTTTTTTTTAATTTTCTCATTTATTTGAATCTTGGTCAAATCCTAGGTTTGACCAATATTTAGACAAGTTTAACACGTGAAAACGAACTGATAATCCCATTTGTTGACTCATTTAACTAGTTAATCCCATTTGTTGACTCTCGTTGACCGCAGGCTTGAGGTAAACCGAGTATATTGCACTAGCCGCATTAGTACTCAAGGGGAAAACCGAGCACACAAAAAATGCTACATTATAAGACTCGAGAGGATATCTAAATTTCCAGGGTTAGACTCGAGTACTCGTTTTGCGGTCCAGCAGTGGAAGACCTGCAATTTTTGACGGCATCGACGCGAGTCGCGGTGCGTAAGTCGAAGACGTGCAATCGTGGACGCGTGTCGCGTTGCGTAAGCCCAAGACGTGCACGTTAAATGGTGGACGCGTACGACGCGGGTCGCATTAACCAGCCCTCGCCTTTATAGACGCCTCCTCGCACTCTCTCTCGCCACTCACACTCGCTCATGCAACGCCGCCTCACGTCCCATCATCTTCTCCAAAGTAAAAACCCTCTCCTCTCTCGCCGGCGAGATGGACATGGAGAATGCGAATCCCATCGTCCATGACGCCGTCGTCTCCAAGCGCGACGCCTCCCTCTTCGACGTCGTCCCCTCAAAGCCCGTCGCCGCCGCCGGTGGCGGTCGTATCCCGCCGGGATGGGACCCCTATGAGCCGGTGCCGTACATCTCGCCTCCGAACCCCTACGACACCTGCATGGACGACCCATGGAACGAGGTAACTATGGTTTGCTCCCTTTTTTGTTCCCCATTCCTTTTTGAACCCTATTTTAGGCCACTTCTTTTTCGGCTTCTACGATGGCTTATGGGGAAGCTTCTTCCTACCTACTTCTCCCGAAAGCTTCGATGCCAAATTTGTTCTGGCTTATACTCGAGTTTAGATCAAACTAGATTATAAGCCAAAACAAATTTTGGATTTGAGCTTCTAGGAGAAGGTGGTGGGGAGAAGCTTCTTCCAGAAGCCAACGGAGAAGCCGAAAAGAAGTGGCCCTTTTGCTGGTTCCCTAGTAACTATTAGTGCCGATCTGTAGATGGTTGAGTATTGGGTTAATATTTGCGCCGATTTTATTCCATTTTGCTTTGATCCCTTCTTGATTTCGTTTAAGATTTGGAGTTCGGCCGTTCGGTTAATTTATGCAAGTAATAATGGGATCTCAATCAGTTAATTTATGGGATCTCAGTCAGTTATTTTATGCATGAATCAAAAGATATCAACCGTTTAATTTTGCAAATACTCTGGAATCTGTTCAAAATCAGATCTGGAATCTGTTTCTTTGCCTATGATGAATCGTTGGGCACAAATTTTTACAGAGTGGGTTCAGCGAACCATTGCTGTGTACAAATCTGTTGTGCATGAGCTATGGTTCGCTAACACCATCCCTCAGACATATAATCGTGTCCACTCTAACTGAGGCTGGCTCTGTTTTTCCTTACTTTGTTATCATCCACGTTAGTCATCGTTGCATCTCATTCACTAATAGTTCCCGTTTGATATGGATCAGCTGTCTGGCAGCGACGTTGGCAGCGACGAAGAGGACCAGCACGTCAAGACTCGCCAGGTGCTGCGGAGGCTGCAGTCGGCAAGACGTCTCCTACTTCGCCAATGGTGTCTACAGTGCCCCTTCGCACTCGGAGACTCTACGGCATCGACTTCAATCAAGGTCCTCACGCATGCCGAGAACATCGGCAACACCTTCCCCAAGGTCGGCTCGACGGTGAACCCCTACTCCTTCCGCTCCAAGCACAGGGCGCTCGGCATGCACCTCCGCAGCATCCAGCGGGTGGAGATCTCCGCCGGGCGCATGCCTCCGCTCAAGCCCAAGGCTCCCAAGGGGAGCAACAAGTGGAGGCAGAGGAAGATTGGGTAGGCGGAGTCCTGGACGTGTGCTGCTGCTGCAAAGCAGCTTCTATTTTGTTGTTAGCTAGGGATCCCTTGGTGTTATGTTGTTAGTATGATGGTGTTGCGAAGAACCTCGAACCTGTTACATTATGTTGGCTGCTGTGTGTGCAGCTTATTATCTAGGGAGGGATCCCTATTAATCTATCCCTATTCTACTATATTTTGTTGGCCCTACTTTTGTTTCTCGATTTACTATGACCGTGAATTTGTCGTACATTACCCCTGGAGATTTGCTTCTAGATTATGGACCGTAGGAGTACTAGATTTGCTGCCATATTGGGCAAACAACGAGGGCCAAAAGGAACAAATAATTGAAGAAAGACAGAAATGCAAGCTTCTCTAGATTTGATACTAATTTGGTTAATAAAGACAAAGAGACAGAGGGGGAAAAGGTGCTCTTAAAAATGCCAATTCGCGCCGAGAGAGACAGAACCCAGCTCCTGCTCACGTACAACCAAACGCGGTCTCGTCCTGTCCCACGCGGTCCCTTTCTACTAGCCCCACACGTCGGCACGGAACGGTCAACTAAACCGGAATCCTCCCGTCCGAGCTCCTTCTCGCGGGTTACAAATAAGGGCTTGGCGAAACTGAGGAAAAACATAAGGCAATCTTATTGACTAATATAGCTGCTTAATTAATAAAAGGATTAGCTACAACGTGCTCAGTTTGCCCATTTATTAAAGTATAAGACTGGCAGGAGAGAAAGTAATCGCTAGTTTCCTCATTTTGCCCCTGCATGCTCGCATGATTAAAGCTCCTTCCGCACGCGCTGGACTCCTTGTTTCCTTAAACCTCCTCGTTTCTCGGGATAGACCAACAGCTTTTTCAGATCTTGGGTTTTTTTTTGACAATCAATACAACATATATTCATAGCAACAAATAGTACATGGTAGAGATACACGAACTGACTCCAACGATTACAAAATAAAGTCTAAAAGATAGTACTTTTTTTCTTCGAGGTCTTCAATTTTTTTTCTTCTTCCGTAACACAATCTTGTACTTTTCTGAAGGCAGCCAAAAATAGATAACTAACCATAGACCTGTAGATACCGATGAAAGTTCTCCCATAATTTTTTGAGCTGCAATGCCAAAGCTGCGTGTTATCTTGGTCAAACCTAGGATTTGACAAGATTCAAATGGGCATCAAAATTGAAAAAAAAGTTAGAAAAAAGAAAACCAAAGCAAATAGTTTTCTTATGTCATATAGTAAGCATTAAAGTTGATAAACAAGGTCTAGACATATTAAACCAGACAAATCATGTATCTATACCCCTAACCCCTTAACTTTGTCTTATGAAGTCAAGCATATGAAGAGAAGTGGTTTTGGGTTTCAAACATGGAAATTTGAAAAACCTCCCAAAAACTTCATTTTAGAGTGACAAAGAAGGATACATGCTTCCCTTTTCATATTCATGTTTTAAGCTTGTTTAAATTATCTCGGTCAAACCTAGGATTTGACAAGATTCAAATGGGCATCAAAATTGAAAAAATCAGGAAAAAGAAAAACCAAAGCAAATAGTTTTCTTATGTCATATAGTAAGCCAATTAAGTTGATAAACAAGGTCTAGACATATTCAAACTAGACAAATCATGTATCTATACCCCTAACCCCTAAACTCCGTCTTATGAAGTCAAGCATATGAAGAGAAGTGGTTTTGCTCCCAAAAGCTTCATTTTAGAGTGACTAAGAAGGATCCATGCTTACCTTTGCATTTTCATATTTTAATCTTGTTTAAATCATTATCAAGCCTAGGATTTGACCAAGATACAAATGGGTGGGCACAAAATTCAAAAAATCAGAATAATGAAAAACAAAAGCACGTAGTCTTCTTATGTCATATCGTATGCATTCAAGTTAAACGAGGTCTAGGTATATCCAAACCAGGACAAATCATGTATCTACCCCCTGTTGATCTTATGAAGTCTAGCATGAAGAGAAGTCGTTTTGGGTTTCAAACATGGAAATTTCAAGAACATCCCAAAAGCTTCATTTTAGAGTGACTAAGAAGGATACATATGCTTCACTTTTCATTTTCATGTTTTAAACTTGTTTAAATCTTGGTCAAACCTAAGATTTGACCAAGATTCAAATATATGAGCATAAAATTCAAAAAAACAAAAAAATGAAAACCAAGGCACATAGTCTTCTTATGTCATATAGTAAGCAATCAATTAAGTTGATAAACAAGGTCTAGACATATTCAAACCAGGAAAATCATGTATCTACCCCCTAACCCTAGCTAAACTCTGTCTTATGAAGTCAAGGATGCATGAAGAGAAGTGGTTTTTGGTTTCAAACGTTTAAGCCAAAAGGTAAGCATGGATCCTCCTTAGTCACTGTAAAATGAAGCTTTTGGGAGGTTTGTGAAATTTCCATGTTTGAAACCCAAAACCACTTAAGACAGAGTTTATGGTTAGGTGTAGATACATGATTTTTCTTGTTTGAATATGTCTAGACCTTGTTTATCAACTTGAATTTTTTACTATATGATATAAGAAGGCTATATATGTGCTTTGGTTTTTCATTTTTTGATTTCTTTCGAATTTTTTATGCCTATTTAAATCTTGGTCAAATCCTAGGTTTAAACAAGTTTAAAACATGAAAATGAAACGGTAAGCATGAATCCTTCCTTACTCACTCTAAAATGAAGGTACTTGAAAATTTTATGTTTGAAACCCAAAACCCCAATTCTCTTCATATGTTTGACTTCATAAGACAGAGTTTAGGGTTAGGGGTAGATATGATACATGATATTTCTGCTTTGAATATGTCTAGACCTTGTTTATCAACTTGAATGCTTACTATATGACATAAGAAGGCTATATATGTGCTTTGGTTTTTCATTTTTTTTTGAATTTTTCTGAATTTTTACTCCCATTTGAATCTTGGTCAAATCCTAGGTTTGACCAAGGTTAAAACAAGTTTAAAACATGGCAATGAAAAGGTAAGCATGGATCATTCTTAGTCTCTCTAAAATTAAGCTTTTGGGAGGTTTTTGAAGTTTCCATGTTTGAAACCCAAAATCACTTCTCTTCATATGCTTGGCTTCATAAGACAAAGATTAGGGTTTAGGGGTAGATATATACATGTTTTGGGAGGTTTTTGAAATTTCCATGTTTGAAACCCAAATCCACTTCTCTTCATCCTTGACGTCTTCATAAGACAAAAGTATAGGTGTAGATACATGATTTTTCTTGTTTGAATATGTCTAGACCTTGTTTATCAACTTGAATGCTTATGACATAAGAAGGCTATATATGTGCTTTGGTTTTCCATTTTTTTTCATTTTTTTCGATTTTTTTATGGCCATTTAAATATTGGTTAAATCCTAGGTTTGACCAAGGTTTAATCAAGTTTAAAACATGACAATGAAAAGGTAAGAATGAATCCTTTCTTAGTCACTCTAAAATGAAGGTACTTGAAATTTTTATGTTTGAAACACAAAACCCCAGTTCTCTTCATATGTTTGACTTCATAAGACAGAGTTTAGGGTTAGGGGTAGATATGATACGTAGTACATGATATTTCTGGTTTGAATATGTCTAGACCTTGTTTATCAACTTGAATGCTTACTATATGACATAAGAAGGCTATATATGTGCTTTGGTTTTTCATTTTTTTTATTTTTTTTGAATTTTTACGCCCGTTTGAATCTTGGTCAAATCCTAGGTTTGACCAAGGTTAAAACAAGTTTAAAACATGGCAATGAAAAGGTAAGCATGGATCCTTCTTAGTCACTCTAAAATGAAGCTTTTGGGAGGCTTGTGAAATTTCCATGTTTGAAACCCAAAATCACTTCTCCTCATACTTAACTTCATAAGACAGAGTTTAGGGTTAGGGGGTAGATACATGTTTTGTGTGGTTTGAATATGTCTAGACCTTGTTTATCAACTTGAATGCTTACTATATGACATAAGAATACTATGTGCTTTGGTTTTTTCATTTTTCTGATTTTTTTAATTGTTAAACCCATTTGAATCTTGGTCAAATCCTAGGTTTGAGCAAGATTTAAACAAGTTTAAAACATGAAAATGGAAAGCTAAGCATGAATCATTCTTAGTCACTCTAAAAATCTTTCGGTCTGCAGAAGAGTCGAATCTGCAATCAGTAGTTACAAAAGCGACCCACCTTAGGTCTTCAATTTTTTTCTTCGAGGTCTTCAATTTTTTTCTTCTTCCAGAACACAATCTTGTACTTTTCTGAAGGCAGCCAAAAATAGATAACTAACCATAGACCTGTAGATACCGATGAAAGTTCTCCCATAATTTTTTGAGCTGCAATGCCAAAGCTGCGTGCACGCACGCAACCATTAAAGCAGTCATACAACATCGGCAAGAGTACCAACACCAGTATATCAGGAATAATAACCGACTAGCTTTGTCATCGTCGATGGAGAGCCGAGAGTATGAATCACCATTGTCGAGGACGTAGCAGCCGGGACAAAAACTGCGAGGATAATCCTCCCCACGGCAACAAAGACAAAAGATCCAAAATCGATCTGGCGAAGCAAGATCCAAAGGCCCATACCTAGAAAATTGTGATCGTTCAAGACCACCATTGACGTCGGGAAGAAGATCTCGTCGCCGAACGAAAGGCCGAAGATCACTTATTGCAGACGATGCCATCTCCATTGAGGGAAACCAACAAGAAGGCGGCTACCAATATCCTAACATAATCTAATATAATCTAATGAAAACAATACTTTTATTCGAAACTCCACGCATAGATCGGGTTCCCCACTCCTCCTGACGCCGGCGAAGCCAACCGGAGGAGGGGGAACCAATCTATGGAGGAGGAAGAAGTGGAGGCGGCTAGGGTTGAGGCGGCGGCTTCAGGATCTTGGGTTAATGTGGCCAGGTTTCGACTTTCGACTAGTGGAAACGGGAAAGCACGTGCAAATTAGGGAGATAACTGAACCACAACCACCCGCGCCTTAAGCATCGAGTAATATCGGGGAAAAAATGCGCCTTTTGGCTATGATTACGATTTGACAAGGGCTCCCATCAGTATGGGGTGAACAAGCCCTCCCATCAGTATATCAGAGGAATTTGACAAGGGCTACAGGACGACTAGATACATCACCAAAAAAGGTGATGCATGTCTCCTTCACCAAAACAGCTGAAACAAGTACATGAACGCAAGTACACCACCATAATAATACTACTACATCAACACAAGTACGAGTAATATAATAAAGTAAGAGTACTACTCCCTCTAATCTAATTTAAACCAAAATAAAACTTAAACTTCATCCTAAATTTGAACTAGTGCCTCGTCCTCGTTCTTCGCTCATTTTCTGATCCAAGACGGCGCAGAGTGCCAGAGTGCATGGCACGGAACTCTTCATCGGTGGCATGCCATGGGCATGTCACCGGATGCATGATTTTTTTCGCAATGTTTAAATTTGAATTTAGGCCGCATTCGTGTGACATGCAAAAGGTGCATGTCACCTGGTGGTGGTAGGCAACTACCCTCATTTACGGCGGCGTAGGCGACTGGACGCCGCGTGGCCAGCCGCTGCCTCGTGGCCGCCTCGGTTTCCACGCGGGAGACCATTAGACGCCGATGACCAACCTTCCCGCGTCACGGTTAGCGACTATGACTATAAGGGCAAAACGCTAAACTCTCTCGTTCCATTCACTTTCTTCCTCTCTCCACCTAACAAACATTTGTTCGTCGCTCTCTCCTCCAGCAATGTCTTCAAAATTCAGGTCGTCGGCGGTCAAGTACACGGAGAAAAAATGCCGGCTCGAAATTTCGAGAGACGCTTCCAGAAACCAAGTGGGCTCGCCGTCGCGGCCGCCGCCGCCGCCAAAACGCGTCCGTGCTGTGCTCACCGGGTTAGTTTCCTTCGCCATGTACTTTCGTTTCTTCTTCCCGGGCTCAAGCTCTCCAGCAATGTCTTCAAAATTCAGGTCGTCGGCGGTCAAGTACGCGGAGAAAAAACGCCGGCTCGAAATTTCGAGAGACGCTTCCAGAAACCAAGTGGGCTCGCCGTCGCCGCCGCCGCCGCCGCCGAAACGCGTCCGTGCTGTGCTCACCGGGTTAGTTTCCTTCGCCATGTACTTTCGTTTCTTCTTCCCGGGCTCAAGCTCTTTAAGAGTCTCTATGGTTATACATCTTAAAGGGTTGGAAGTTCCAACGACGCCCGTACTGCACCAACTTCCACGACCAAGGAATCATCGTCGTCCGATGATTTCAACCCGGCCCTACCCCGGCGAAATGAGGTAGCACCAAGCACTGTGTAGTTATCTTCTTCTTCTTCTTCCTCCTTTGCGCTTACTTGCTACCGATGATTTCGCCCTGAAGGAAGCGGCGCCGACTATCGACACCACTGTCGCCATCTTGATGGAAAAAAACGAGGAGCTCAGCTTAGAGTGTGATCGCCTCCGAGACGATTTGGCTGCCAAGAAGAAGAATTCGAAAACTCTTGTGGAGCTCATTTGCAGCCTTCGCAATGAGCGCGACATGTTGAAGAACGAGCTGATTAAGCAGAAAGAGAGGAACATTGCATCAGAGGAGGAAGCCAGCAGCATACTCGAGACTGTGTGCCTCGGAAGAGACAAGTCTGATATAGAGTACAAAATCCTTCTTCAGGATAAAGTAGAGCTCCAAAAGATGAACCTTGAATATGCTGACATCGCCATCCTTGCCCTTCTCGATAAGCAGAAGGCACAAGATAAGTTGATGCACCTGATGTTGGAGAGCTGCAGTGAAAGAGAAGAGACATTGAAAGAAATGAGCAGTTTGGTGAGATACATGAGTGACGTCAGGCGAACTTCGCAGAATCCGCCCCGGCTGAGCTCAAATTCCAGCGGAACCAGCTTTCAGCAATGCATGTTATGCGCACCTACAACTTCTACTCATTGATTAGAGGTCGCACGACATGGCATTTTCCCTCGAAATAGTAGTACTGTACTAATAGTTGTACTACTTAGTATGTACCTTTTTGTAAAATAATTTCTTACATGTATTAGAAACTAACCCTCTCCTTTCTGGATGCACCCGGGACATTGTCATCCGGCCCTCTTCTGGACAAACCCCCTCGGGAAGGACAGTATATTTTGTACATTTCGCTACTAGTACTTCTAATTCCACCGCTTATTTTTCTAATCCGTTAAATCGTTAATTAGATGACCAACTGATGGAAGCTGCGATAGATTAGACCAACAAGTGGTGAATTGTGCAAAAGATATGTCCGTGTTTTATGCAAAAGAGTGATATGGGGATCTGGTGGAATCTTGAATTTCCTCTTCAGTGGTAGGCATGCTTCACTTATAGCTGGAGTACATTGCGGACCTGGTGCATTTCGTCAGTACCGATCAGCTATTTTTACTTATCCGGGAAGAAAAGGTAGTACTAGCCTTTTCAGTGAGATGTCTTTTCAGTGCTACGGAGTTGTCTGTTCACTGCTTGCTTTGTCTGTCGGTGACTTTGCCAAGCTGACTTTGCCATGACTTTGGGTGACTGATATGTGGACCACAGTTGTAAGTGACTCAAAGTCACTGACTTTGGGGACTCCTGAATTCTTCGTATATTTCTGACGGTTTCTGAATTATGTACTCCGTACAACTTTTGTAATATTGTTCAAACTAGTTTTGACCAGGGTTTGTGTAGGGTGTTTTTTTTTGGTTGGTCCAAATGGTGTTGTGTGGTCCAAATGTGATGTATCATCACACCACCATGTGCCCCCCTCCCCCACCCCACCCCTAGGTTTTGGTAATGCCATTCGATACATGCTTCTTAGAAGGAGTACATTTTTTCCGTTAGGGCATGACAATTTTGAAAAATTCAAAAAAATGGGAAGACAGAATGGTAACATCATTTTCCATGTGATGATGCACCTCTGTGCCAAATTTTGGTTCATTTTAAGAATGTAAGGTGACAAATTACTCGAGGAAGCTAGTTGGAGTAGACGGGCATGATCGGATTGGCATAGGGGATTTACTTTTTGAAGGATGTTATTTTTCATAGACAATATCTGACACAAAAAATAAAATGTTAAGGTCTCATATTATTCTGAATGATTTTGAATTACTTATGACGTTTGGAAGTATTGGTATACATGAGTCCCACATGAAGTTAAATGGTCCAAAAAAAAAGTTACGTACACGTCTCCCGTAAAGTGGAAAGTCGAGTACATGCATGACTTCACGCGTCCACTCACCGGATACAGAGAGTCAGAGGCTATAACACAATCGGCCTCATCATCTCTCGCGAGCTCGTCCTCTCCACTCCCCCAACTTGCCTCCCCCACACTGTGAAAACCCCCCATCCACTCACCACACCTCTGAGGCATCGACTTTCCCGTTTCCAACCGCAACAGCATGAAGATAGGTATTGCATACTAGGCGGAGCAAGCGACCGCCCACGCAGAGGATGCCTCTACGGTAGTGGCCGTCGCGGTGGGTCAGGCTTCACCGGGCACCCAGGCCGCTCGTCTCCTCTGCTTGTCGGATTCTTCGACCTCGCTCGAAATGGGCGTCCTGGCCGTCACGACGGGTGAGGCTTCACCGGGCACCCATGCCGCTCGTCTCCTCTGCTTGTCTGGTTCTTCGACCTCGGTCGAAACGGGCGTCCTGGCCGTCGAGCAGAAGGTGGATACCAACGTTGTTTATCCCGCCGAAGATGTGCACAGCGTTGCAGGCCACCACGGCGAGGTCTTCCTAGGCCCGATGCTGGACGCGAACCTCGACCCCTTCGACGATTTCGGCCCAAACGTTCAGTTCCAGGAGGATGTTGAGGGTGATGACGAGGAGGTACTTCTCTTTTACCGAAACTGTCCCAACCCTCTTTGTGTCATATTGCTGTTCACATGGTTTGCACGAGCCTGGTTCTTGATTGATTTGATATCCTACCTTGTTCTTGTAGATGTAATTGATTCTACGATTCGTAAGATCAGATTCTAGTTTAATTTCGACTAATCTGCCATGTAGTCACATAATCAATTTATGTGTTCATACTTAGTGGACTTGCAATTGTTGTGGCTTATGTTCATGGTTGTTCATAGGGTTTCTCATGATTTATTACGATTTATTCTGCCATTTACTTGTTCTACACATTTAATTTTAGGGTTTCTAAGGTTTGATTATGTTAGTGGAGTATTTATTCGATCTGTCATAAAAAACCTGATTATGTAGTACTTAATAATTCATAGGAGTATTCTGATGACATGGACAACAACAAGCTAGGTGCGCAGGGACCGGAAAAGCCGCTATGTTCTCAAGCGGCTGAAGGGTGATGAAATTCGTTTCTGCATGCGCGGGGAGCTATTTTGCCCATTATGTGGCAAATTTCTCTAGAAGGACATCCACAGCCTGATCCAACATGCGATGGGTGTAGGCCTAAGTACATAGGGGGAAACACCGCCCTGCAACCCAGGCCAAGCACGCGTCATATGGCCTCTTCCTCCAGAATTACGTCTTGCCTAGCTTGCTCCACGTCAACGCCCCTGCTGCTGGCCCTCATGCTCCTGGTCATGTTTAAAGTTCATATGTGTAATCTTAATCCCTTTGGAAGTTCAGCATTAAACTCTACTAGTACAACCGTGGTGGTCTTGTGATGTAGTACTCTTTTGATGCATTTGTGATGTAGTAGTTTTTTTTGAAATGTATAGTACTATCTAAGAAAAGTACTCCCTCCGATTCACATTCATTTCACATCAAGAAATATGGATCAGAGCGAGGGAGTAAATTAAACATGGCATCTCGTGCATGAAGCTTGACATATCGATCAGGTTGGCTAGAATAGCAATACAATGCTGCTCATTAGGCAAATGCATGCCATGTACTATAGTATACATCTAGTAAAGAAGTCTATACTGACATAAAAAAACTACTTTGGGGATGAGAGTCAATTGGGGCATCTACAATATAGAAAATCTTGCTCGTAGATGATTTTGGCTAAGAGGGTTTTACTCACATTACACGTGCCACTTTCTTGTCTGCAAAACAAGTTCCAATAAAGGGAGAGGAAAGAAGAGGGTATTGTGGGCGAGATTGAACACCTTTTTTATGTGTTAAGCTGAGGCCTCGTTTAGATGAGGATTTCGACTTATGCCTAACAGCTCAACACACCCACAAATAATTCTGCTTGCGCGCACCACCGTTCATTAAAAATAACAATATTAGCTCGCAAGATTAAGAACGAAGTGAATTTAAGTAACTTGGTAAGCTTTTCAAGCAATATATTCAGAGAAAGAGCACGCATGTTCGGCTCAAAATAATCATAAGAGAAGAAAAATAAATCTAAGGCACCACATGGATTCATACCTTGAGTCGACGCTGGCTCGTAGAAGGGCGGCCGCGCCTCGAGGATGCCGGGGACGTCTCCACCTCGGTCTCACATGTGACTGCTTATCGGCGGGTGGTGCGCCGCGCCATGTAGAAGATCTATCAAGAGAGGAGAGCCCGATGACGCTACCGACGCCTCAACCTTGATAGCACCGACCTGTTGCTCCGCACCGAGATGCGCCACGTGCAAGATTTAGCGGATGCACCAATTTTAGAGATATGTCATGATCATTGTAACAAATTTCAACGTGATGATGATTTGATCTTGTACTCGGCCTTGAACATAAGAACTAGTACAATCTCACATTTTTTTTTATCATTATCCTTTGCGAGATTTAGCGGATGCGCCAAATTCAGAGAAATATCATGATCATGGTAACACAATTTTCAATGTAATGATGATTTGATGTTGCACTCGACCTTGAACATAAGTACTAGTACGGTCTCACAAATTTGTATCATTATACTTTGCAAGTTTTAGTGGATGCGCCCATTTTCAGAGGTATATCATGATCATGGTAAGTTGGTAACAAATTTTCAACGTGATGATGATTTGATTTTGCACTCGGCCTTGAACAGAGGTACTAGTACGGTCTCACAATTTTTAATCATTATACTTGGACGGTGGCCAAATTCAAAATTTCATAGCGGCAAAACTTCCCGCCCACAAAATACAAAAATTTCACACGCTTCCAAATTCCCATTCTACCCCTGTGGAGATGGCAGCAAAGTCGGTTGGTGGGGGGGGGGGTCTGCCCGTCATTTTTTGAATCACCACCTCCCTAGCCCGGAAACCCTCCCAAAAAAAATTCATTTCCCTCAGACCACCCACCGGAACTTCCCAAGTCCCTCTCTCCCACCTCCACGACCACCGCACCGGAACATCCCCGCCGGACTTCCCTGGCCTACCCGAGCCCTCGCGATCCTCGTCATCCGGCTGCCTGCCGGAGCCGCTTCATCGACGCCGTCATCAACCGGACCGGATCATCCCCGCCGTACCTCGAAACCATATGCTCATCCAGCAGTCTACCGCAGTCGCTTCAGCTGCGGTATCGTCCACCCCACAGGAGCCGCTTCGCCGGATCAGTCGTCCACCGCATCGTATCTTGCTCACCGACACCGCTGTGCATGAACCGGATCTGCTTCACCGGCGCCGTGCATGATCTAAACTCTTCTACTGTCGCTTTTCTATTGCTTGCCTGAAGTTCTTGTTTAATCTTGGGGGAACCTGTTTGTGCTAACGACGTGCCGTTACTTTTTTGCAGATGAGATGAGTAACCATGAAGTGTAATGGCCGTCTCTCCAATCCCAAGTAGCACATGTAGCGTACTTCATCACCGGATCTATCAACCCCAGGAAGATCTGCTGTGACTCCCACAGAGTGCTTCTCCTAATGTAAGTCCCTTGTTTTAGCGCCATGTTCTGGGTTCAGATGCTTGTTTGTCTGAAGCTCTTTTAGTTCATTCCTAGCTATGACCACAACACGTTGCTATTTTCTACTTCATTGCTAACTTTAAGCGATTGATCATTTTGGTTTGCATTCCCTGCTCTGTAGATGTAGCCATCATAACTTCTATCTTGTATGATCGTTGTTACAAAAATTATAGGTATTATAGTAACATCCTGCTATTATTTAGTTCATGGCTAATTTTAAGTAATTGCACATGTTGGTTCGCATTCCCTGCTCTATAGCTTTTGGCATCGTAACTTCTATATTTGGTTTACATTCCCTGCTCTGTAGATCTAGCCATCATAACTTTATCTTGCTCAGTCGTTGTTACAAAAATTATGGCCTGCTACTATGTTGTTTGTGCCAATTTTTTACTCCATGAACATGTTGGCTTGCATTCCCTGTACTACAGGTGATGCCATTGTTTTGTATCTAGTTCATTGTAAGCTAACAAAGTAAGGACTTAGTTTGGCATGCTATCACTCTGCTATCTAGCATGTAGTACAAATAAACTTGTCATACTACTAGATAATAATTTTGCGTGCCATCTTGTTCTTCAAAAGCTGCATTATTGACTTGTTTCTCTGACTTGGCATGACGCTCACATATGGAAAGCTGAACATATTGGTTTGCATTCCCTCTTATACAAGTTCACAGTGATCCCACTATATTCTCGTATCTGGTCCATCCTAAGCTCCAGCATTAACTATCCTCTATGTGTTGCTCATTACAAGTTTATATCCCGAAACATCTTGATTTGCATCCCCTTCACTATAAGTTCGGGAGTATTATTTAGTTCACGGCCAAAATGAAGTAATTGCACTTGGCACATGTTGGTTAACATTCCCTCCTCTTTAGCTTTTGCCATCGTAACTTCTATTTTTGGTTTACATTCCCTGCTCGTAGATGTAGCCATCATTACTTCATCTTGCTCGATCGTTGTTACAAAATTTATAGCCTGCTACTATGTTGTTCATGCCAATTTTGTACTCCCGAACATGTTGGTTTGCATGGGACTCGACGGTAGTAAGTCTCATTGTTTCATTCTAACATGCTCGTTATATTGGCTGTTGGTATGCGGCATGCACTCTTTGTTTGCTTATTGTGCGCATTACAATGATCTTGTTATAACGACGAAATGATGAGTTCCAAATTCTTTGGCAAACAATATTGCAGTGTCTTTGCGTTTCCATTGTTGCTGTCTTAACTTGTAATGTCTTTGTTTCAGATATAGGTGCTGCATGGACAACTTAAAAGATTGCCGGATCGCTTCATTGTATTGCTAGGTTTAATTACCATTCAATTTCTCTGGGTTCTGTAATATTTTTTCAAAGCCTTGCAGCTGATGTAATATTTAGTTAGTTTTTATAGTTCTTTCGCGCATTTTTTCTTTGGTGCTTGTCGTAAGTGAGGCTATCCGACAGAAATCAATGCTGCGTAAATATTCTCAGTATCTAAATCACGAATTCCCATCCCTTAAACGGCCCAATTAAGCGAAATCACATACGTGCCGGCCCGCAAAATCCTAAAGCGCCTTTTACGCCGGCATATAAACAGCAACTAAACGGGCTGGCCCACTTACTTATTGGGCCAGCCCACTTGATTAACTGTGGACCCCACACTTTTATTGGGCCGGCCCACTTGCTTTAAGGTGGACCCCACCCACTACTGGGCCGGCCCACCAACTAGTTGGGCCAGGCCAATTGCTTTTGTGGTGGTCCGCACGTACTAAACGGGCCGGCCCTTTAAGACGAATGTGGGACCCACCTGTGTTTTTGGCCCGGCCCACTAGCCTGTTGGGCCGGCCCACTTGCTCTATGGTGGACCCCACATACTAAATGGGCCGGCCCTTTTACAGGAAGGTGGGACCCACCTGTGTTTTTGGCCCGGCCCGCAAGCGTGTTGGGCCGGCCCACTTGCTATACGGTGGACCCCACATACTAAATGGGCCGGCCGTTTAACCGGAAAGTGGGACCCACCAGCGTTTTGGCCCGGCCCACTATCTTGTTGGGCCGGCCCACTTGCTATATGGTGGACCCCACATACTAAATGGGCCGGCCCTTTAGCAGGGAAGTGGGACCCACCAGTCTTTTTTGGCCCGGCCCGCTATCTTGTTGGGCCGGCCCACTCGCTCTATGGTGGACCCCACATGCTAAATGGGCCAGCCCTGTAACAGGAAAGTGGGACCCACCTGTGTTTTTGGCCCGGCCCACTATCTTGTTGGGCCGGCCCACTTGCTATATGGTGGACCCCACATACTAAATGGGCTGGCCTTTTAACAGGAAAGTGGGACCCACATGCTAATTGGGCCGGCCCACTAACTTCTTGGGCCGGCCCAGTTGCTTTAATGTGGACCCCACTTTGTAAATGGGCCGGCCCGGTACCAGGAAAGTGGGTCCCACATGTCTTGTGGGCCGGCCCTTTTGCCTGTTGACCGGTCAATCGAGTGCATTCGGCCCGGCCCACATGCTTAGTGGGCCGGCCCATTAAAGTTTTGACCAGTCAACCTTAGAGGTTAGGCCCGGCCCACGTAACTAATGGACCAGCCCAGCTATATAGTTGACCGGTCAAACTATGTCAGCTGGCCCGGCCCGCAAACTTATTGGGCCGGCCCGCTTAAGACGTGGCAGGCCTCGTGTGGGCCTACCATCTACCACGGGGTTTCAGCCGGTTAACGCCGTTAATCGCGCTTAACGCTCACCGCCACGTGTCGGGCTTGCATGACGTCGCGAGCCAACGGGCTCCTGAACACTTGGGCAACGGTCCGATTTTCCGTGGCGGAAGGGCGCCCAAGCGCGACGGACCGAAAAAATCGTCGTAGGACTTTGCCTGACGCAGTTTCCACAACAGAACCCATATCGTCGGGTTAGGCCCATAGGCGACGAAAAATACCCCTTAGCGGACGATTTTGAGACGTTGTCTATCAGAACTTTTCTTGTAGTGCATGTGGTGTCTGGCCTCGTCCAGCGCGTCGACTCGCTGGATTTCATCAATGACAACACGGGTTGCTTCGCCAACGACGGCCGCTTCCCCAAGAACGGTCGCATCATCGAGTTCGGATCGCACCGCGTCTACCTCGGCACCGTGCCAGAGCTCCGGTACCCATCGCTGGTGCTGGTGGCGCCGGATCCGCCAAGACCTGCAGCTGCTCGCGGCGCCGGAAGCGTTGAGGTGATGATGGCCGGTGCAGGATGCGCTGGCAAAGGAGCAGCAGAAGAGGGCGCTGGGCCTGCCAAGTCCGGGTGCCAGAAAAAGCTTCCGACCGAGCGGGACGAGAACATGCTGAAGGTGTAATGTAAGGAGTTCTTTTTGTACCTTATTTGCTATCAATCATATGCCGGCACCTCGAATGTATCTCGGGGACTGCCTTTGCCGAAATAGCATGCAATGAGTTTATTTTTTATGTATGCCGGTTTGTTTGTTGGAAACTTTTCTTCCCGGTTTAGTAGTGTGTTTAACCTAAAGGTAAATCTTCGACTTAGCTGTTGTCCGCAACCCGCCTTCATGGGAAGAAAGACAAACCGAAAGGTTTTCAACACCTGAAAGGCGAGAAAGAAACCGAAAACAAACAATCTGGAAGAAAGTTTAACTAACCCCGGGTATACCGGTTTTTTGTAAAATCTTCGAGTTTTTTCTCTAAGTTTAAGAAATTGTTTGCTTGGCAAAAGAACTTTCGGCCTCATACGTCAAAACACCCAAAAGAGGTAGACAGAGCCGAAGTAAAAGAGCTGAGCATATATTGGATTGAACTCAGGAATGAATCCATAGTCTTTACTACTTTGGGCCTCTATCAATGCAATGTGTTTATTTTTTTCTGTACGCCGGTTTGTTTGTTTAAAATTCTCTTTTTTGGTTTAGTACTGTGTTTAACCTAAAGGTAAATCTTCGACTTAGCTGTTGTCCGCAACCCGGCTTCAAGGCAAGCAGGACAAACCGGAAGGATTTGAACACATGAATGACGAGAAAGAAACCGAAAGCAAACAATCCGTGATAAAATTTAACTAACCCCGGTCATACCGGTTTTTTGCAAAAAATTTGAGTTACTCGAAGTTTTTTCTCTAAGTTCAAGAAATTGTGTGTTCGGCAAAAAGACTTTGGACCTCATATGTCAAAACACCCAAAATAGGTAGATAGAGCCAAAGTCAGAAAGCTAAGCAAACACCGAATTGAACTCGGGATTGAACCCAGAGTGCTTGACATAACGGTTCACGGAAACCAAACATAGTTTAAAACATACCGGACTTAGCAAGTCTAACAATATCAGACCTAAAAGCTGCTTAGTTCGAAGCACCAGAAGGATTTAACTGTATATTACATCATCCCACCCGGCATACCGGGGATTTCACGAGTTGTTTTTTGAGACACAGGGATAAGGTTCATCAGACATATTCTGGAGGGGAACTCTCCGGAGCTTGGCCAGTGGTGGCCGGTTCGTTGTCGGCAGTGGCGGTATCTTCAATAGTCTCTTCAACGGGTTCTTCGGCTATATACCGGTACATGACAAAAGCCCAAGCAAGCAAAGTGTCAAACATGCCCAAGCTGGCAAAATCTATTCCGATAAACGCCCAAGAAGGCTATATAACGGTATATGACAAAAGCCCAAGCAGGCAAATTATCAAACATGCCCGAGCTGGCAAAATCTATTCCGGTAAACGCCCAAGAAGGCTATATACCGGTATGAAAAAGATGCCAGTAAAAAAAAGAGGAAGTGCTTTATGTGCATACTTAACCCGAAACTCGGGGATTATGCATACCGGATTTTTTAGAAAATTCACGCTAAGTGTTTCTCACTTAACCCAAATCTCGGGGACTGCGAGTATATATACATCGGGTTTCATGTGTAAACCGGTATTGTTTAATATCATGCTATGAGAGTGCAAATTTTTCAGCGAACGGAGGCTTGTTGATAAAAGAAACCGGCGGAGGTGCAATAGGGCCCTTCTTCGAGGATGAATTGATTAAGGGGGCACCGCTTAAAAACCGGATAAGTTATGAATGTTTCCGGTTTAGTGTGGTCCTGCGCTGGAGAAATGCAGATGAAGTTCGGAAGATAAAAAAGAAAAAAACGGAATAACTAATCCGGTATAGAGTTCAAGTGAACCTGGTACGGCCCATCGGCTAGCACCGCTGACCCGCACCAGCTTCGGGGACTAATGTCGGGGGGATGACCCCCGGTAGGTCAAGAGTGTACTGAGCTCTTCTATGTAAGGTAGCCAGAAACTGGTTTACACAGGTAATCCGGACATGGTCCTTTCTAACCAAAGATAAGGGTGATCGGCGATTTAAAGGTCATCTGGGTTGAGCAATCCGGAATACCAAAGGAGTATACGGGTATACTATACCGGTATACCCAAGGAGTATACCGAAATAGATGATACCGACATAAACTAAACCGGGTTAAAGAATAAACTAGATTATGAATGCTTGAAATGATAGTGTTGGATGAAACAATCCGGTATACTAGGAGGGGTATGCTGGAGTAAGGGCAACCAGTGATATCTAAGCCGGAGATACGCCCAAGCCAACTAAGCTCTCATGGTAAGATGAACAAGAGTCCGGTTTATACCGGTAAAAGATACCGGGGATCCGGCATGGTCTCAACTGTAGCATGTCGGCACCCCGGTCAAAGATTCCCTCAAGGACTAAAGGACAAGATGAGCGAAGCACTTCATCTTTAATTGAAGCCCCAACGCCAAAGCAGATGATGACATAAAATAAACCGGACGAGGTCATCAGCCTCTGATTAAAGACAGAAGCATCGTCACTGGAGCCAAATAAGCTTTATAAAGTAGCTTAGGTCATCAAAGATGCCATTAGGGTTTCTTCCCTTGTAAGCCACCTATCCCCTATATAAGGAGAGGAGGGGCATCCCTGCGTGGGAAAACAGACAACAGATGACAGGGAGACAACGAACGATTCATTCAGTAGAGGATAGACTCTGGTTTTGTAGCCGTACGTCTTCAACCTCTGGCCCTTGGCCAAGTTCTTGAGAATCAATACGATCTTGAGTTCATTCTCTCTCTTTCTCAAAACCTTCCCCTCACCCAGATCCTCAAGTGTACATCCAGCCCCAACTTAAGCCATCCTATGGCATCTGTCATTCCACCACAACGACACATTCCATCGAGAGGGCCCAGAGTATATTTATCCTTTATTTGGATGGACAAATCCCACTATTGATCCACACGCTTCAACTTTTACTTTCCGAACACTTAATGCCAACTTTATAACCACCCATTTACGAAGTAGTGTTTGATGTCATCAAAGCATCCATTCGGTGTAGGTGATTAACATGATCTCATGGTCGAAGGATCATGTTACTATGTATCTTAAAGCTTGAAGCAAAACGAACTTAATGACTTTATCATATGCTACGCTTACTATGGGTGTATGTCCATCACATCATTCACCTAATGATATGATCTTATTATTAATAACATTCAATGTTCATGATCATGAAACTATGATCATCTATTAATCAAGAAGCTAGTTTAACAAGAGGTTTACTAGGGACTCTTTTATGTTTATAAAACACACAAGTATTAATGTTTCAGGTTAATACAATTATAACATGGATGCAAACATTTATCATAAACACAAAGATATAATAATAACCATTTTATTATTGCCTCTTGGGCATATCTCCAACAGTGGATGTCGGAGATGGCCGCTGGAACTGCTGGGGCCAAGATGGCTGGTCATCAACGTGCAGCGACCAGGGCGGCGCCCATGGTCGGGGCGGTGGTGGAGGCCCTCTCCCGATGGCGCCATGATTGGTGGCAGAGATGTAGGGTTGGGCGGGGTGGTGTTGGACAAAACCCTAGATTGTTTAATCTAGGTGTCTCCCATGTCGCCTCCCCAGATCCTCTTCGATGCATGGTGGGGATGGATCTGATGGAGGGTCGACCCTGATTTGTCGTTGCCTTTCTCGATGTTGTACTAGCCCATGGGCTCCTGGCAGGGGTTGGAGTGGCAGATCATGCATGTTGTCGACAGGGGGCGTGGGGGCTACTATTTTGGCTTTAATAAAAGGATGAAGATCCGTCTCACGTCAAGATGAAGATCTGCTTGATGCCTGTCTTCATTGATCTAGCCGAAGTGTCGAGTTTCGGAAGGCTCCACCGAAGACCTCCACTGGGCGACTCATGCCTGGAGATTGCCAGATCGGATAGGATTGGGTCGCACACAACTATGTTTTCTGACCGTTTGGTTTCAGAGGGAGCGATACAAAGCTCTACAGTTTGTTTCCATCGTGGTACATGTCTTTTGTTACATGGTGAAGTCAGGGGTGGAGAATGACACGAAAGCCAAGATCTGAGTACTAGTAATGACGGTTCGAGTCCTGGTGGCAACGAGGAATTGACTTGGTGATTCGTAGATTGTAGTATCGTCATCGACAAATGGGAACAACAACACACGAGAAGTTGAGTCTAAACTCCAGGGTGAAAACCCAAGGTCTAGCCTTAATTTGTTATACCTGACAATGGCCTTGTTAAAGGCATTTTTTTATTAGCGCAGACTTTCTTCAGGGTGAAAACCTACCATCTATGATTAGGGCGACGACACCATGCATTGTTCCCTTCTAGAAGGCGTTGTTTTTGGAGAAGATGGATTTCTGATGTTGTCTTGGTGGTGTTTGATCTGTTGCTACAAGGAATATATCATTGTAGCGAGACTTTTTTGTGTTTTTTTTGCATATGTGCACTATATTGTCATTAGGGTACTGCGTTGTTGCGGAGGCTAAGTGTAATTAGTATATTTATGATATTAATATATTTCCTTTGTCGGTTTTTTATGGGACGGTAGTGGACATGTAGCTGGTTGTGAAACTCTCAAATACACCTTTATATTGATAACTAGTAAGCACACGATTCATAGTTAAACAAAATTGATAAAAAAATTAAAAATCATATTGTACCATCAGAAACAGAGAAGTTCCCATCTATATAGTCTTGCATCTACCAATCTTTTATGATGGGTATTCAGTCAACATGTGACATAGGCATCCCCAATGGGCCTGCCAGAAAAGGTACCCGGGGTTTACTGAAGGCCCACGACCCGAAGAATATGAAGCTCGGAAGCCCAATTTGTATTTAGGAAAGATAGAGTTGTATTAGGAAATATAGAGATGTGTAACTTTACGGGTTGAACTCAGAGAGTCTCCCGGAATATGTAATCTTGTGTAACACGAAACCCTCGGCTCTGCCTCCTATATAAGGGGGAGTCGAGGGACGAAGAGAGGATCGATTCATTGTCAACGGAACCCTAGTTTTCTATTCGTCGAGTACTTTTCGGCTGAAATCCTCGAGATCGACTTGCCCTCTACTTCCAACTAAACCCTAGTCTACAATCCGTAGGCATTGATAAGTCAATCCCTTATCAATTGGCGCCATATGTGGGAATTAGAGGCGACAAGGAGCTGATCTCGATGGCACGTTCAAGATCGTCGACTTCTTCGACAGCTAGGGACACGATGGACAGAGGTAAACGGATCGAAACTGATCTAGTCGCTTTTGTTCCTCACCCGCCCTCCCATTTGGATGCATATGCGTATCTGGAGGAGCCCATGGAGATGACGTTCGGAAAGTTCTGCGTCCGCGTCGAGAAAGAAGGATCGTATCGTCTCGAGGTTCCGGTTCCATCGGGATTGTCGGCGATCGATTACGATTCTTCGGCCTCGTCGTCATCGGTCGAGACAGGAGACGAGGAGATTTCACGGCCACGCTTCATCAACATTATGGCAAGTGAAAAGCTCGCCAAGATCTTCAGCGACATGTCCTTCGAGTCGTCTGCGGACTCCAATATAAGCAGCGAGTCCGACAGCGTCGATAGTTTCGGCTTCATCGACAGATCCACCATTGTTGGAGAGGTCTTCACTGATCTATACGATGGTGTCACCAATCTAAACTCAAAATATCATCAGATCTATGCGATCAGAGAAACAAGCCGACCTCAGGAGGAGACATCTGAAAACTTCGACGAGCTGGGAAACCCGTACGTCGACCCCGCTGATCTTACGCGAGGTTTAGGAAGCAAGTATGTCAGGCCTGGAACGTGGGAGATGGTGCAATTTCCGCAGGCGGTATAGGATAGAGTTGCGAGAGCCATTGATGGCACAGAACCAATGACTGTGACCGCGACAGCGGAAGAGCTACAAGCATATCAATATAGACTCGCACGCGCCAGGCGGCAGCTCGAAAAACAAAAAATCGAGTTGGATAGGAGGCAAGAAGCGGCTTCAGCATCGAGCAGGCGAAGAGCAGAACTGAGCCGACAATCAGGTACTTCGGGAAGCAGCCATAGGGAAGCTCGACGCAGGGCCAGATCTCGATTACAAAACATACCTGAGGAGGAGAGGGAGAACCTAGTTCGAAATCTCGACATGTCCTTTATGTCGATAGATACAAGGGGGAATATTATTCCCAAAACAGCAGAGGCTAGATATATGGCGACTCAAGCTTTCATCTTGGCGTCTAAACCACCACCTGGAGATCCAAGGGAAGCACTGTATAATAACATGGCTATGGCTGGAGTTGGAGCCATGGGAACAGTGTTCGCAAGCACACCTCCCGAAGGATCTGCAAGGCAATATAGTCCATGACCTACCACAGTGGTGCAAGATCCAGCAAGAGCAAGTGGATCAAGAGACGCATCAACTCAAGAAAGGGTAGATAGAGCGCGACAAGAAAGAAGGGAACGTGTGTGGGCTACCTTGCTTCACGAGGTGAGTCCGCAAAACTCGAGTTCCATCAGGATTTAAACTACCCGATAATTACAAAAAGTTCGACGGCCTGCAAGATCCTGAGGATTGGTTAGTTGATTATCTCGAGACGGTGAAGCTCATGGGTGGAACTAGAGCAACGGCCATGCAAATTATTCAGGTACACTTAAGTGGTGTCGCGCGATCGTGGATAAAGAATCTATCTCCTGAGTCTATCGACAGCTGGGAAAGTTTCGAGGACATCTTTGTGAAGAATTTTCGATCCACGTGCAAGAAACCCGCGTCATTGGAGCAACTGAGGGCTTGCAGGCAGAAGTACGATGAATCAATGAGGACGTACATCCAAAAGTGGAACATCATTAAAAACTCGACAGAGAACATATCTGACGAGAGGGCGATAGATGTGTTCGTTGCGGGCATTAGAAGGAGAGATTTTGTCGAGGATTTGGGGAGAACCAACCCAAAGACGATATCAGCACTCATGGAAATAGCGAATCGGTGGGCGGATGGAGAAAATGTTGTTCACAATAAATGACACAGGTCACCTGAGGAGGACCGCAACTGAAATTTTCAAAATAGACGACGATTCCCTCGACAGTTCTCAAATTACGACACTCCAGGCCAAACTTCAGCTGGATTTCGAGGCAACAGTGGAGAAAACAATAGAGATGATTATCAAAAAAGTGGCGAGCAGCACAGTGATTACAGGGACGGTTCCCGTTCCAATAGACAAAATAGTGGACCAAGGTTTTAGAGACCATATGTATCACCCGAGGATCTCTTGAACGGACCATGCCAAATGCATTTTTTCCTCGACAACAATGGAAAGAGGCAGTCAGGGCATCTACAGAAGGACTGTCGAAATTTCCAGGCAATGATGAGATATGCAGGGCAAGCTAACACGCAAGCAATGAATAGAAACCCCCAGGGGCCAAGGAGTGAGATTCACCTCCCACCTCCACCCGCAATTACAGATGCGAATCGACACCAGTTGCAGTTGGCGGCAGCTCCCAAACCAGGACCTTATATTGACACTAATGGTGCGGTCTCGATGATTCAGAAAGGAAGGCCATCCAATAGAGCTCAGAAAGTAATATCGTGACAGGTCTTCATGGCAGACAAGATGCCTCCGCCTATGATAGAGTACTTAAATTGGTCAGGACAAGATATCGGTTTTACCATCGCCGATCAACCACAACAGGTTCCACGACCAGGACAATCTGCCTTGATCTTACCCGCAGTAATCGCAGGATTCGACGTTTCGTGAGTCTTCATCGATGGCGGGAGCAGTTTAAACCTCATGTACGCAGATACATTGAGGAAAATGAATATATCTCTGGCAAACCTATCACCAACAGACACACGTTTCCATGGTATCACACCGGAGAAGCCGATTTGCCCATTGGGAAAAATCAATCTTGATGCTCAGTTTGGAACCCGCGAAAACTACAGAATAGAGAGGTTGGAGTTCGAGGTTGTGGATTTTCTGTCGCAGTATCATGCTTTGTTAGGACGATCAGCTTACGCAAGATTTATGGCAGTACCACACTACACATACTTACTGTGGAGGTAGCCTGGGCCCAAGGGACCAATCACAGTAAAGGGAAGTTTTGCGATGGCTGATAAGTGCGACAAGGATTTTCATCGATTATCAGAAACTTTCGGGATGCAAGCAGAATATATGGCGTCAAGGTTAACAACAGACTACAACGTATTGCCAGACACAGGGAGGCCGCTCAAGGAGCCAACCTTTAACACCACTAAGGATTCCAAGGAAGTGCAGATCCACCCGACAGATCCCAAGAAAACAACATCTATTGCAACAAACATGGACCTCGCATAGGAAAGCGCGCTCGTCGAGTTCCTCTGTGAGCGCTGGGAAATCTTCGCATGGTGTCCAGCTGACATGCCAGGAGTATCCAGGGAACTTACCAAGCACCACTGACAAGGGATTAACTTATCAATGCCTACAGATTGTAGACTAGGGTTTAGTTGGAAGTAGAGGGCAAGTAGATCTCGAAGGTTTCAGCCGAAAAGTACTCGACGGTTATGAAAACTAGGGTTACGTGAAACAATGAGTCGATCCTCTCTTTGTCCCTCGACTCCCCCTTATATAGGAGGCGGAGCCGAGGGATTCGTAATACACAAGTTACACAGTCCGGGAGGATTTCTAACCTGTCCCATAATAATTACAAGTCTATATTTCCTAATACAACTCTAACTTTCCTTGGTACTAATCTGGGCTTCCAAACTTCATATTCTTCGATTCGTGGGCCTTCAGTAAACCCAGGGTACCATCTTTGGCAGGCCCATTGGGGATGCCTATGTCAGTAGCCCCCGAGATTTTGCTTAAGAATCAGGGAAAATCTCCAACTTTATAATCATCCAATAACTCTGCCAAGCTTATCACATATCTTTTGGATACGCAATTATATATTGTACAGGGATAATGGTAATTGGGGCTAGTTCATCTGATGGATCAGGTACTAGTTAACTGCTCTAGTGGCAATCCGCAAAAACCTACTTCAAAATCACGTCCCCGGACATGATCTCGGGATACTGGTGTTAACTCGATAGGTGCCGCTTAAGGTCTTACCATCTGTCGAGTCCCAGTCATGTTTTATCGGGTACCTAACGCGTCCATTATGATTTTTCTTCGTATCTGTTGATACGGAAAAAAGTAGCAAACCGACATCAGAGACGGTGCCACGCCGCTCAGAACGGATCTGGGGTCTTACCTTCGCAGAGTTTTGCGGCATTCAGAGATTATTCGCAGCTTTGGCGCTCTGAGAATATATTGTCGAGTGCTTTTTCGGCTGTTGGAATAGCACATTTTATTGAGTCAACGGATGACTTATCTTGTCCTCCCGATGGGAGTATATGTAGAGTTATTTGTATAACTCGAAATATGCTCACTATACTTTTTATAATTTCATCGGGCACGCGAACAACGTTCCTGATGGGAGTAGCCCCCGAGGCTACAGTCAAGGACTTGTACTTGGTTGTAGGCTCAACACTTTAACGCCTTATGTCGCTATATTTTCATTGTTTCTCGAGCTTTTTATTTCTATCGGGTGCGCGACCAGCGTTCCCGATGGGAGTAGCCCCCGAGGCTATGAACAAATGCTTGCTTTGCTCATAGGCTCTCGCCATTTTCTATTTTGTCATACACAAATTTTTTTTTTCAGAGTAGCCCCCGAGCATTTGATCAAAAACTTGTATTTGATCAAAGGCTCTCGAGATAGTCAATAGTCTTTTACTGTCGCCAATTTCATTAATCTTCACAGCCGAGATTTTCTCTTGGCAAGGTGACATCATTACTGATGATAGCCACGATCACTGTATCGGGAAGGCGCGAGCACTGCTCTCTCTCTGTCTTGCGGGCCCAAAACCCTCATCAATTTGACACGTCGTGCAAGTGGGGGACACACGTCCTCCGCTTTTTCTAGCGCACGCACTGTAGCGCCTGTTCCGTTCCTTCACAGTCAAAATACACTTTTACCCCGTAGCCACGTGCACAACATCCATCTCACAATTATTCCATCCAACAGTGCGTCGATTCGCCAATTCCTTATATAAAGTCTTCTTCTTCCTCCTTTCATCCTTTCGCTTGCGCCGCACCTCTGCTCTCCTCTCCAAAAAATCCCCCATTGCGCCCAACACTTCTTGAGCTCAACCACACTCGCACTCACGCCTACGCCATTGTTAATGCCGCCACGCGCACGACTCACCAGGCACAGCACTCCTGAGTCAAAGATGGCGGCGGAAGATCTGGAGTGGGAGAGATCCAAGATTTCCAATCAAGACCTCAACCTGATGAAGAAGCTCGGGTTAATGAAGAAGAAGGACGCGATGTGCTTCCCCAGCGAAGAAAGCTATCTGTCGCCTCCTATCGAGTATCGGGTCAGTTTTGTTGACCATCTTATCCGTGGCCTCTCTACCCCCATTCACGATTTCCTCCACAGTCTTCTCTTTGTTTACGGGTTGCAGCTGCATCAGCTGACTCCCAATTCCATCCTCCATGTTTCTATTTTCATTACTCTCTGTGAGTGCTTCCTCGGAGTCCATCCTAATTGGGCTATGTGGAAGCGTATCTTCTGCCTCCGCCGCAATGGCTCCCACAACATCACCTACAACATAGGTGGTGTTGTTATCTGCGTTCGCCCTGATGTCGAGTACTTCGACGTCAAATTCCCCGACTCCATCCAAGGGTGGCGCAAAAGATGGTTATATGTCCATGAAGAGTGCCCTGATTCAGCGGAGTATAACGTTGCTCCGTTTGATGGAGGTGCCGAAATTATTCGCCGCCGATCCTGGGACGCGGAAGCCACCGAGGAGGAGAAAACGGCGATAGAGGCGCTGATGTCTCATATCCACGAGCTTCAAAATACCCGCGGCAAGGAACTGTCGGGTATCCAAATCACAGTGTATTTCCTTAGGATTAGGGTGCAGCCTCTGCAGGCTCACAAAAACCACCTCTGGATGTACGCTGGCGAGGAAGATGTCGACCGGCTCTCCAAGGATCTTTCGGTTAAGGACTTGGAGAAGCTGATCCGAAGAATTTCGTCGCTCAGAAAGAAAGATGACATTCCATCCTCTTGCCGCGTGGAGCCATATAGTGGCGCCAACGCCCTCCCTGAGGTAAAGTTTGTCGACTACTATTTTTACCCTTTCGAATTTTTGAACATTTATCGACTACTTTTTTGTTGATACCCCTTATATGACTTCTTGTCGACATATCTTGTCCTTGTAGAATCACCAAGTTCTAGCTTCTCTTCCACCTCTTCCTGAAGGCGGGGAGGTTGAAGAACGGGCTGCTATAACCGACGACAACCAGGGTACCTCTCGCCCTGAGAGCGAAGTTGCAGGTTCTCACAAATCTGCGGCTTCCTCTGAAAGAGAGGTTGATTCTGAGGCCACCGAGTCGACACACTCCCTTCCGTCTGCTGTTTCTCCAGGGAACAAAAGAAAAAGGGATGAATTTGTCCACTCCGGCACCTCCAAAGCCGGCGAACCTTCTGCCGAAGAAGCTGTTCCCGAAGAAGAAGGGACAACTTTCAACCCTTATGAAGATGCCCTTGTCAGCTCGTAAGTTCTTGCTGCCCTTTGTTATTTGCACCCGATATTTTGTCTATGTTGTTTCTTATATTGTCGCCTATTTGTTATAGTGGTGACGAGGATCAAAATCCACCTATTGACGCGACTGCTCGAACGAGTACGTCTCGTACTTTAGTTATCTCTGAAGCTCAACCTGATGCGGATGAAACCTCGCCTCCTCAGCAAAATATAGAGCATCCGACTCCAGTTGCGAGCCCCCATGCCTCTTCACCAAAGAGAGCTAGGATCGAGCCAGTCAAGGAGCCTACCCTGTTATTGGTGGTTCGACGACTCCTTCGATGGATGATGTAAGTTTTCCCCTCTTCTTTGTTTTTCGAACATTTCAATGCTTTCGTCTCTCCGTTGGTTTTTGCTTGTTGTTGTCGAACTTTCGCTTCCTATATTGATTTCTCTTTCTCTGGTTGTCTTTTCAGCCTTTAATGAAGGAATTTATCCGTCTCGGTACCCAATTCGTCGGGTACCGTGACCATGCTAAGAAGCTTGAAGGTACTATTTTCCTGCATCTTCTGCTGAAGAGAGCTCCTTCATTATTTTGTCATGACATTTTTACTGTCGATTGTTTTGCCAGACACTCTTGCGGAAGCTAACAAACGTGTTGATGCTCTTGCTCTTAAATTGGAGCAAAGCGAAAAAGCTCGCAAGAAAGTTGAATCAAATGCTGCCGCTGTCGAAGATCTTCGAAAAAGACTTCATGACGCGGAAACTTCTTTAAGTGAAAACATGGCTCAGCAATCTGCTCGTGAGGAGGAAATCATCACTCGTTTGGAGTCGCAGAGTCGACGTTTTGTTAGTAAGTACTCTGACTATTGTAATTTATTCGGGTAACCGTACTGTTCTTTTGCTTATTCGCTGACAAGCTGTAATTTGCCTCATCAGGGAGAACGCATCAAGATTATGATCTCGAGAATCCTGAAGGGGATCGTCTTCTCGACGCGCTCTCCCTCCTTGAAATTCATGGAGACGAGGCACGCCAAGGCCTTGCTGACGCTAAATTGGGTGTGTCGCGGCTTTTTCCTTACTTCTTCGCGAAGAAAGAAGAACCCGATACTTTTGCTGCCCTGGCCAAGTGCTTCAACTCTCAAGAAGATCTTGGGCTCGGTCTTCGACAGGAAGGCTTGAAGATTGGTGTTGAAGGCACCATCGCCTTGGTTGCTGACAGCCAACAAGATATTGACTGGGCGAAAGTTGGTGATGTGAAGAAGATGGAGACGAAGAGGTGGCAATCTTTGATTAAGGCCGCCAAGCCAAACTCAAAGAAAATCCTCGCCTTCCTCGGATGCAAACCAGCTCCCGCCCCTAGTTCATCGAAGCCAGAGGTCAAGTAGACCACCTTGTCTCTACTTTTGTTTTGTTTCTCTTTTGATGATGTCGCCGTAGTAGGTTTGGCGACAACTGCCCCATTAGTTCACTAGGAACCCTCCTTTGTAATAGCCATGTAAATCTCTGACCTTATCAATGAAAAGATATGTTGCCGAGTTATTGATATCGAAATATTTCTCTCCAGTTGATTTTTGAAAACTATACCTTGGTGCCTCATTCCTCGGATGCTTTGCCCGCTGCATCTTGCTCGAAAAGGTCCTCCGCTGTCGAGTTTATTGGAGGTTCTTCGAGTGCTGCACAGAATGAAGACTTGAACGAGCTTCGTCAACACTTGCAGTTGATGAAAAAGCAAGCTCTCGTGATGATGGAACAATCTCAAAGATCATCGAACATGGAAAAACTTGTTGTTCAACAAGCTCGAGAAGCTATAACGTTGAAGGAGACTGCGGTTGCTGAGGCTGCTGAAGCTGCTTCCCGAGAAAATTATATGCTTCAACTGATGAACGACTCTAGCTTGGATATGATGGGTATGCTTCATAAATTTGATCATACTTTTTTTTATTCTTACTGTTTTTTCTTCCTTGCTGATGCTTCTGATGAAACAGGCTCTTTTTTGGATACCGCTGCAGAAGATCAGCGTGTTGAAGCCCGAACCAATGTGCTTCTCAAGCTTGCCCTGGAGCATGGTTCCAATTTCTAGACTACATCTGAGCGTACCCGCCAAATCTTCAGATTTCAAGATCGCGCGGGTCAGGTCCGCGCTTTTATAGTACCATGTTCTGCACAAGGACATTATCCTTAGTTTATAGTACCATGTTCTCACTCAACAAAACACCAGAAACTCTTCCTGCTTTGATGGAGAAGTTCCGAGATGCCCCTCGAATTCATGAATTTGTTCGAGCTCAACTATCTGCTGGGGCAAGATTTGCCATGATTATGATACAAATCTGCTACCCGAAGTTAGACCTAACTCAAATTGTCACCAAGTGTCTGGCCAAACAGGCGAAGAGGAAAAGGAACATCGACAAAATTAATGACACTGTGACCCCTATAGCAGAAGAGATGATGGACGAACTGCTTCGGATGGATGCTGAATTCTTTGTGAAAGGCAGATGTGCTGAACATAGAACTGGTGCTGCAAACAACGAAAGTGTAAACATAGATGACATACTAGGTAGCAACTGAAAGTTTATTTTTCTTTGTCGAATTTTTCTTGATGATGAGGTTATATGTATTGTAAATATAATCTATATTGCAAAGCCCCCGAGCCTTTTGTTGGCCATTATTTTGTATCTTTATTGATTTGCGAGGTGTTTTGCACCAAAGCAAAATATCTTTTTGTAATATGTAGATCTATATTGTAACTGCTGGGCGCGAGCCCCCGAGCGTGTTGATAAAGAAGATGTATGTCACCAATATCATTACTATATTGCAGCACCGCGAGCCCGCCTCCTTAAAAACCTTTTCAGCCCCACTCGGTGCCCTGAAAAGGAAAAGAGTGCATATGAAAGCTCGCGGGCGTTTCAGTACATTGTATTTTTACAAGGGAGGAACTATATTTCGATTCTAAGCGTAGAACCGCCTGAGTTGCGCCACCTTCCAGGGGTTTTGCTCGGCAACCCCTGTCTTCTTGTCCTTTATCCTGTATGCTCCTCCTTCGATTACTTCTGTGATGATGTAAGGGCTAAGCCACGACGACTCGAGTTTTTCATGGCTTTTTTGTGTGAGCCAAAGAACTAAGTCGCCTACCTGAAAGGATCTTGGTCGCAAATGTCGACTGTGGTAGTTTTTCAGGTCTTGCTGGTACTTAGTAACCCGTGATAACACTTCATCTCGAGCTTCATCGAGTGCATCGACATCATCCTCCAATGCTTTTCTTGAAGTTTCTTCGTCATATTCCGTTACTCTCGCTCTATTTCTATCGGTAGTACTGCCTCAGCTCCATGGACCAGGAAAAACGGAGTTTCCTGTGTCGCTGTATTTGGTGTTGTTCGAATACTTCATAACACACTGGGCAACTCCTCTGGCCAAGTATGTCGAGATTTTTCCAATGGTGCTAGCAGGCGCTTCTTGATACCATTGCAGATGATACCATTGGCTTTCTCGACTTGACCATTGGTCTGCGGGTGCGCAACTGATGCAAAGTGTAGTTTCATGCCTACCTCTGCACAATATGCCTTGAATTCCTTGGATGTGAAATTACTACCATTGTCCGTGACGATGCTATGAGGTACTCCAAACCGAAAGACAATACTTTTCACGAACTTAATTGCAGACGCTCTGTCTGGTGAATTTATCGGCTTTGCTTCTATCCACTTTGTGAATTCATCGACAGCGACGAGCATGTACTCGTATCCCCCTGGCGAGGCTTTGTGTAATTTTCCCACCATATCGAGACCCCACTGAGCAAAGGGCAAAGACAATGGTATTGGCATCAATTCTGCTGCCGGAGAATGAGGTTTTGTGGCGAATCTCTGGCACGCGTCGCAAGTACGAACTATGTCTTTCGCATCCTCGATTGCTGTCAACCAATAAAATCCTGCTCTGAAAACCTTGGCTGCTATAGCTCGGCTGCTTGCGTGATGACCACATATTCCTTCGTGTACATCCTTCAGAATCAGCCTTCCTTCTTCGGGTGTGACGCACCTTTGCAACACTCCCGAAATACTTCGTTTGTATAACTCCCCTTTGACCACAGTAAAGGCTTTAGAACGTCTAATAACTCGCCTTGCTTCAACTGGATCGTCGGGTATTTCTTTTCTTAGGATGTATGATATGTATGCTTGCATCCATGGAATTTGTACCATCATTACTATGTCTGGTTCCTCTTCTTCCAGTGCTGCTATTTTAGCCCCCGAGGGTTTCTCATCCTTCTCTTTCTTCTGTGGTTTCTTCGGCTTTGTAGATCTCTCGGTTATCTCCTCCCAGAATACGCCGGGTGGAATCGCGAGACACTGCGACCCAATGTTTACAAGAACATCGGCTTCATCATTGCTTAGCCTACTGATGTGATTTACCTCGCACCCGTCAAACAGCTTTTCTAGCTCATTATACACTTCTTTGTATGCTATCATACTATCATTGACTGCATCGCATTGATTCATGACTTGCTGAGCCACCAATTGCGAATCGCCGAAGATTTTTAATCGAGTTGCGCCACAAGCCTTCGCCATCTTCATCCCGTGTATAAGAGCTTCGTATTCTGCCTCATTGTTAGACGCGTTTGGAAACGTCATCCGTAAGACATACTTCAACTTGTAGCCTTGAGGTGATATTAGTATCACGCCTGCTCCAGCTCCCTCTAATCTCTTGGACCCGTCGAAGTTCATAGTCCAGGTTCTCGATAAATCCGGGGGTCCCGTATTTTGTAGCTCCATCCACTCTACGATGAAATCTGGTAAGATCTGCGACTTGATTGCTTTTCGTTTTTCATATGTGATGTCCCGAGGGGAAATCTCTATTCCCCAAAGGGATACACGGCCCGTAGCCTCTGGATTGTTTAATATATTGGATAAAGGCGCCTCATTGAGCACTATTATCGGATGCGCCGAAAATAGTGTCGCAGTTTTCTTGCGGTTGTAAACACTCCATATGCTAGTTTTTGGTACTGTGGATACCGCTATTTTGAGGGCGATAAAACTTCACTGATGAAATATAATGGCCTCTGTACTCCGTGGAGTTTTCCTTCTTCCTCTCTTTCGACTACGAGTACTGTGCTGACCACCTGAGGAGTGGCTGCGATGTATAACAAGAGGGGTTCCTTCTCCTTAGGCGCCACCAAGATTGGTGGTGTCGAAATTGTGCGCTTGAGATCCTTGAAAGCTCTGTCTGCCTCTCCGTTCCATTGAAACTTCTCTCCTTGCTTGATCAGAGCGTAGAACGGCAACGCCTTTTGTAATATCCCAGGTATTGGGGTTACAAAAATAGAGGAAACAGATGTGTGCATTGCATTCATGCATAGAAAATCTGGGGAAATTTCGCGCTTATTTATAAAACTACAACCACAAGGGGGAACAAGTTTCTCACTCGACATCAGACAGAATTAAGGGTTTCGAGAGTGCGATAAACTTGGACCTATCCTAAATTAACTTAGAGGGGAACATTTCAAAACCTACTTTAAGTTGCATGATTGAATTCAAACAAGTTAGGTTTGAATTTCTGCAGTCAAGGTCTTCGATACGCAATAACTCCAAATTCTGAAATAGCATCATCGTCCGTTAAGGACGATGTATAAAAGATTGCCAAGGATGCAATAATGCATAGGTATGAGATGCAATCTCTCTAAGCGTGACCTAACCCCGATGTTTTAGGATTAGTTAGTTGAAATGATTTGCTTAGGGTGTGTTGTACTTTTAGAGTGATTCCACAAACAGGGTTCTTATGAAGGTTGATTACTTGGTATCATAAACAGGTGCTGTAAGAAATCATAATAATAACACTAATAGCACATAACAATATCATTTGGTATAATCCTAATATGTAATGATTAGTGGTTGGTTTTAGCACTATATGTCATAGTTAATGATTAATTATCATATACTTCAAAAGAATAACTTTTGAAGAACATGTTCTTTGATAAAGAACAAGTATGATAATTAGGGTTGTGGAGTTCTATGGTTTACTATGGTTTCAACTAGTTCTTGAGTAGATCTTAAATGGATCCTAACAAGGTTGGGAGCAGATCTTAGGTAACTTATTAAACATGGGTGCTATCAAGGTTGGTATACCTTGTTGGTGATAGCTGGTTATTGGCTATAGGTCCTATTAGGCAGGATTGATGATGATTCCTTATTTTCTTCAAAAGAATAACTTTTGAAGAACAGACTTCTTAAATAATAAGAAGTATTACAAGTAAAGTTGAGGTTGTCTAGGGTTTGCTATTGGATTCACTAAGTAAGAAATGATTGGCTCCTAAATAGGATGGTTCATAATTATGAAGTACTTGTAGGGTTTAGTGGACTATGGTTATGTAATGATAAATATTGGGCATAGATGCTATTGGAGTTCATCACAATGGTGTGATGCTAATCAAGGTTAATTAAGGATGAGATCCTTGGTGATAGGGACTAGGTTTGATCCTACTTGATCATCTAGGTTTGATTAGGATGAATACATGAGATGCTAATTTAGTAGTGATAGGGTTCCCATATTTTATGTGCACATAGTCATGTATTTAGTTGCTAATTATGGATCTATGAATGATAATGGAGTAACATGATCACATGTTATACTCTAGGGTTTTGGTTTATAAACAACTCAGGGTTCATATGACTTAATGGAGCTAGAGTTCCTAATGGCATTAGGGTTTTAGAGTTGAAAACAATTTAGGGTTTTCACATAGAATAATAGGGTTAAGGTCTTTACACATATTAGAACTAGGTTTCCAAGTTGTGATACAATTATTAAAGTATTGATTGATAAAGGAGTTGGAGTTATTAATAACCTTGAAATAGAAATAATAGTGGATCTAACATTATATTATTTTTTTAACAGACTTAATGAAATATTGATAATTACTATTAGGGTTTAGGGTTTTAATTGATAGTTGAAGAAATGATCAATTAGGATTATTATATGATTTAAACATAACCATATGGAACAATTGTGGTAAAGTAATATTTACTATTTTCTGGAGGTGAAACATCGAAACAAGAAAATTATATTTTTAGTATTTAGGTCTTAATGGCTTAAGATTAAAATTGGTCTTCTAAAATTTAGAGGAAAGTTTATATTATTGTTTTATTAATTTGAAAATATTTGTCTTTCTTTAACTTTTAGCTATAGATGTCATTTTCTAATACTTACTTCTATTTATTGATTTCTTTTTATTTTCTTAAATGTTTTTTTTTAAAATTAAAAATAAAATAGATCAAATGATCTATTGGGTTGGCCCAATAGCCTGGCCAACCAGGCCTGGCCCAAAAGGCCCGAGTCGGTTGGGTCTAACCCAACCCGACCCCTACTCTCACGCTCACGCTCACGTCGTCCTCTCATCCTCTCGTTCTCTCACGCACACATACATCCTCGAGCCCTCCATGGCCTGGCTGCGCCGCCGCGCTCTCCTGGCCGCCTCCGACCCTCTCCAGCGCCGGCGACATGGGGCTTTGCTCCGCCTTGCTGCTCTCTACCACCTCCTCCCGGTCGATTTGATCCTCGAGGTCTTAATCACTCGCCCCCAACTCCGAAACCCTACCTACTGCCAGCCGATTTGGCCATCGCCGGCCTCCTCCTTCGATGCTACTCCCCGATGTGGCTTCGCCCCGGACCTCCCTGTCATCCACCGCTGCCTCGGCGTCGCCCCCTTTTCTACACGCGTGCCTCACGACCACCCTAGCCCACGGATGGCTCGGTCGCCGGCGTGTTTCTGACGCCGCCACGGCCATACTGCTGTCATGACGGTGAATTGGTGGTGTGGTGTTGCAGTGCTGTTGTACTGGTGGAGCGGTGTGGTGTTGGTGGTGACTGCTGCATCCTCGACGCCGGCCGGACGGCGTCTACGACTGCAACCCCGGCGTCCAGGTACTGGTGGTGATGCACTGGTGGGGAATGGTGTTGTGCTGGTGATGATTATTTCATCCTCGACGCCGGCTGGACGGTGCCGCGGACGCAACCCCGGCGTCGGCCTCTTCCTCTATTCGACTACACCACTGTGAGCTATTATCCCTCTCCTCTCCACTCTGCCTATGACCATGTGTTGGCAGCTTGTGCTTGTGTGTGGTAACTTAATTGCTAGTCTAGCTGTTTAGATGATTCCTGTACTGATCCTATGATTCTACTGGTGATCATCATATGATGCTACTGTCCATGATTAGAGACTTACGCTGTTGGCATGATATTTGTTTATAACTGTCCTGGTTCATCCATTTGATGACTAGATATACTGGTTTGATCTAGTGTGGTGGATAGTTGGCTGTTAAACCACCGCGAGTGATACATTTTAAGTGCTTCCGTTTGTTGGCTTAAATCAATTGACTGCTGGCTATCTATATTATGCTACTATTAAACTACTGGCGGTTTATGTGGGATTGTTACCTTCTAGTGGCTTTGCTACTGCTAAAGTAATACTTGGTTGGCCTGGAAATTATTCTTGGACCCTATGTAAATCCTGGTGACATGTTGATTAATAGTGGCTATTTATGGTAATGACTCAATCAAAAGCACAAATGGTACTGGACAAATCCTTGCTTGATAAATACAGTGATGCCTCTATTTGGATAATTAATCATCCAGACATGTGTGACTGGTTGTATTTCTTTTGCTCATGAAATTGAATATATACTACAACATACACTATTGAGTTGATGCTTGGTTTGGGGTTTGACTATGATATAAATTGATGCCCCATTTAACTCATGGTGGGGTTTAAGCAATGAGATAGAAGTACTATTGCTGGATGATTCACTTGATGAATTCTTGTGAGCTTATGGTATGCTTATTATGCTCTGATTGTTGGGCATGCTTACTGGATCATGTGTATACATGATCTGATCATGGAATTCTGTTGGTGACTAAAGGAAAGCTTTGTCCAATCCTTGGGCAGATCTGTGTTGTATGATTAAATTGATAAAAACAAATGCTCTTCTTATTAGATTCAGATGCTTTACTAGTTGGCTGGCTTGAGAGCTTAAGATGATGTTCTTATGGCTTAGACTTAATGTCTTTTCTTTCTTTGCATAAGTGCCCATGTGCTTTCTAGTTATCATATCTATCATGTGGTACCTCAGATGAGTGTGCACAGGATACATATGTATGAATAGGATCTGGTGCTGTAGGTGCTTGTGTAAAATGAGAAATAGGCATTGCTCATAGCTGTAGGGTCAGATGATGCAATCTGTCCATCTCAAACTACTGATGTTGCTTGGGTTACCTTTAATGGACATATCTATGTTTGCTTTAGCCGATGATGCAAAGGCTGAGGCATTATTGGATAATAAGAACAGATGCTCATGTGCCTTAAGTTCTCTGTGATGAATTTGAATAGCACTTCTATTCAAGACTGAGAGAAAACAATCCTTCCAACCCTCCTAGATAAATCTAATGGAAGGGTAGTTGGATTGCTTGTCTATGTACTATTCCCTTTTTCCCCTTATTGATGTGCTCATGCAAAACTAAGAACATATGACATGCTTAAATTTTTGCCTAATAACCTGTTGTTGGAGAGTTGCTTGACCTTGTGGATTCTTGATAAAAATTCTGCTTCTTGTGGATAACCTGCACCTCCTAGCTGCTTGATTTGCTTCCTGGTATCACCATGTTGGATTTTTGGGTTGGCTGATGGTTGGGTGCGTATCTACCAGATGATTCATTAGTGGTACTATAAGATCTGCTGATGAACTGACGATGATGTTCTTGCATGAACTGGGTAATAGTCGATGGCTTGATCTTGTCTTTGAGCTAAGCTTGTGTGTCTTTGCAAGGAAATCCTCTTTTATATGGTGTCCTGGATGTGTGCTTGGCCAACACCTATGTACATGCATGTGTGTTGTGAGCTGCCTGCTTGCATGATTCAAGTTTCAACACTGATACATCTCCCCTAGTGGATGTGCTCGGCTGATGAAAAAATCTGCCTTTTCAACCTCTCTTTATATTTGACATGGCCACTTGGCTTTATTTCTATTTTGTGTCTTCTTTGTTTGTCTTGCAGGTGCTCAGGATAAATAAGAAATGCTTGAAGAATTTACTAGTTTAGCCTTTTGCAATCCTTTGTAATTTTTCATTTTCCTTTTTCATTTATTCACTTTCTGTAATGTTTTGTAATAATTATAATTAAATAAATATTGTAAATGACAATGTATATTGTGTGTTAATCAATAAAGCTCAAGTTTTCCCTAATGAGCTTTTGATATATGATCTATTCTTTTATATTTCTTCAATTTCCAATTTCTATAATTGTTGTTTGGATTATTCATAATTTGATTTATGATATATCAAATTGAAGTTTGAATTTGAAATTCAAACCTAACTTGTTTGAATTCAATCATGCAACTTAAAGTAGGTTTTGAAATGTTCCCCTCTAAGTTAATTTAGGATAGGTCCAAGTTTATCGCACTCTCGAAACCCTTAATTCTGTCTGATGTCGAGAGAGAAACTTGTTCCCCCTTGTGGTTGTAGTTTTATAAATAAGCGCGAAATTTCCCCAGATTTTCTATGCATGAATGCAATGCACACATCTGTTTCCTCTATTTTTGTAACCCCAATACCTGGGATATTACAGTCTCTACCCCTTAAACTAAACTTCGTCCTCGAAGTTTGAACTCTCTCACGTTTCGGAGTGTGGATCTGACTTGTACAGACCATGACTTTTCTCGAACTCCGTGGTGATCTCACTAGATATATTTAAATATATCCCTTGTCCAGATTCTTCCTGGAATCCATTAGTGTCTGTCTCTGAACAGTGGCTTCTGACTTTAGTTCCATGATTTCTTTCCATATTATAATATTGTTTTCTTTCTCGTTGAAGATTCAACGATTGGGACATCTTCTGGTGTTGATAGTCTTAACTGAAGACTAATTGGATAACATACTCCCAATTGGTAAACTAGGTATTTGTTTTCACTTACTACCAAAACTGCAATAATGGTACTTGGTAAGGTACTTACCATGGAAATGGTCGTGATGGTTTATTTCCCTAAGAATGGATTAGACTCATTTAGTCCATCCAATCATGGTTTATAGTTGATACCTATAACTATTTTGGTTATTTAGGTTCCATGAAAGGAATCTTTCAAATAGACTTTAATTTTGTTATAGTCAATCTTCTCCAGTCTTTGGTCTTCTTGAGCTATATTTGGTCTTCGATATTTCCTTCATCCAACTTCATTAACCTTAGTTTACTTGAGCTTTCGTACTTCTGAGTAAATCTTACTCACTTTCTCAAGTTATAGTCCAATTCTTACTTCCTCGAGGTATGAACCTCGGCTTCTGGTCTGACATCCTTCTGAAAGTAGTGTTCAACAATCTTATGAAAATAAGATCGAACTTCCTCTCAGTTCAGACCTTCTTCAACTTTCTTGCTCAAAATATTGAGTTATTGTACATCCAACTCCATCTTTACTCTACCCCTTAGAGTTTTCTTATGGTCTTCAACTCCTTTTCTTCCAACCATTGGACTTATGGTTAGAATATTGGTCTGGGTCTAGTTTATGGTTTGTACTCTTCTAAGGTTCTGCGAAGAATATCTGTGGTGTATCCACTCAATTGTGGACCTCCAATGTGAATCCTTCGACTAAATGATTATAGGTCATTGTTATTTGGCTGACAAAATTTTATTTGTTCACAACTTCTTGGTACAAATAATCCAATGGTGGACTACTAGGTACCAATTGTGGCTATTTGTTATCTAAAAATGGATTCTATTATAGGTTATGATCAACTGGACGAGACATCTTCTAGTTTATCTCGCAGTATTGATCGTATACCACAACTGTGGTCTTCTGATACCAACTATGGTCTCCTTATATTTTCTATGGTTTCATAAGTCATCTACCGTTTTCGAGGGCTCATTGGTGCAAGAAAACCACTAGCTGACACTATGATTATAGTATCCTAAGTGATTTCCCATGCATTCCCTCTTCTATTTTGACTATGGATCTGCTTGAGCTTCACCATAATCACCAGATTTCTCACCTTCATGCTTCTCCCGTACTAAAGTACTCCTCTGTTGAGGCAAAGCATGAGTTTTGATTGATACTTCCTTCAGAGTATTGTGGTTGCTTCCCACAACTTTACTTCCTTCTTCTGATGAACCTTCATCTTGTCTTCAAATTCTTCAGAATTCGTCACTTCCTCACACAAATACCATTACCCTCTAGATCTGTAGCATCAAGTAAGAACTTGATATTGCAACATGCATTTTCATATCAAAGTCAAACTTCATGTATGGATCTAGTCAAACAATGAAAATCCAATCAAATCCAAGAAGATTCAGCTTTGTGCTTATAATACACACCATCATAAGCCTGAATATGATTGTTGAGTAAGAACATCTCTAAACATCAGGCTGAGATGTGTAGTATATAACACCACATAAGATAGGTTTATATCGTGATACTTAGCACGAATATGTGGATTTCTACGATTTGTCTCAACCTTTACCTTGATTGCACATTTGCAATGATATAAACTTGAAAGAAAGTGGTCTAGGATAGTTAAGGTTAACCTAATTTCCTTTGGAAGTTCTAACTTAGCTTCCATTTTGTTGAGGACTACTTCACATACTATCTCTAGATTCTAACATAGCTACTCTAAACTCCTAACTATTAGAGTATAGCTCCTATACTTCCAAGTGTTTCTATCCTAATACTATGGTCATGATGTGCTTGGCACACTTCCCATGGTTTTGGAACATGATTCTTACATTATTGTTTAACATCTGGCTTCTTATTGTACTCCTCCTACATACTTAAGATGTTATATTCCATCACATAATGACTCTCAAGTGAATCATATATGATTTCTATCTCTACCTTGTAAGTAGACATAATTTTATCCAATCACTCTTCCTTACCTCCCATGATTGACTCACCATGGTCTATACTACCTCATGTAACTACTCATATTTATCACTTGCTATCAGTTGTTTCACAAGTTTGGATAAATTTGTACTTACCCATTACTTGTATTGGTTTACACCTTCTAATAGGATATTTTTCTTATACACATATCTTCATTATTTGATATCACTCCTATTACAGGTCTGGATAACTCTTACTTAACTATAACAAGTGTTGATACACATCTTCCAATAGGATATCTTCCTTATGGTTGTATCATCTCTTTGGACTACCATGTATTGTATACCAACTATGGTCTACTCATCTATTGTTTTAGGGATGTAATGGTATGCTACATACTTAGGATTAGCTAACTAACTTTACTTAGGAAAGTTTGACTCAAGTGTGTCAGGATTATTCTCAAGTGAATATCCATCTCAAGTCATAAAAAGAATTTGGTTTAGCTAAGACCACTTCCTATAGACACTACCAATCCTATAGGTCTCCTTTAAAGGGTTTTAATCCTAGGGTCAAAGCATTTGCTCTGATACCAACTGTGGTGACCCGGCATACCACTGCATGGTGTAGTATGCAAGTCTGATATAACACCAATGAAACACCGTTCCACTAGTATTATATCGCTCAGAGTGGTACAACAGAAACATATGCGGGTCCAAGGTATGTCTATAGAATTACAACAATGACTCTGTTACATAAGATCATCACAGCCTCCTACTTTGCAATGAGGTAAAACTGCAGATAACTCCAGAAGAACGACTCGTAGTCTAATCCTATCACGAACTCTATTTGTAGAGTATTTAACTAACTCTAGAGGCTATGAATAGATTCTAGCTAAATAGGAGCTAGGTTTAGGAAACTAGTTCCTTTCTATTGCTAATCTAGGTTTTATCCATGTTGGATGTGGTGTTTGACTCTTCTGACAGGTTCTTGTCCCTTGAAGTAGTTGTTGATTCCTCGGTCTTCAAGTTGCACTGTAGATCCTCCTTTGATGCCTCCATATCTAAGCAGGGGATTTAAGAGTGGTATGAGTACGAGCGTACTCAACAAGTTCATTATAGGAAAGAGGTGTTTAATGCACTAGCTACAGCATTAGACCAGAAAGTCTAATACCAATGCAGGTTTTCATAACCATTTCTTCAAAAGGTTGTTTTTATTCATAAGAACTATGTCCGTCAGCCTTCACCGGTTTACTAGAACTTCATGGAGCTCCTTTCTGGCAGCGTTCGCAGTTCCATATCCCGGAACAGGGAGTGACAGGTCACGGTTCTTTACACTCTGCAGAGGTGTGTTGCTTTACCCATAGGAGATCTTAACCTTGGTGCCAACCGAGTCTAGTTCTCGTCCACACTTCTTTTGGTGTGAGGCCCGGTATAAGGTCTAGCCAATCATGTTCCTCCGCTACCTCGAACACCCACCCTTTGTTGCATACCCCGACCATGGGTCCTCGCCGGTGATACGTCTCAAACGTATCTATAATTTCTTATGTTCCATGCTACTTTTATGATGATACTCACATGTTTTATACACATTATATGTCATTATTATGCATTTTCCGGCACTAACATATTAACGAGATGCCGAAGAGCCGATTCTTTGTTTCTGCTGTTTTTGGTTTCAGAAATCCTAGTAAGGAAATATTCACGGAATTGGACGAAATCAACGCCAGGGTCCTATTTTTGCACGAAGCTTCCAGAAGACCGAGGGGGAAAGGAAGTGGGGCCACGAGGCGCCGCCACACTAGGGCGGCGCGGCCCAGCCCTTGGCCGCGCCGACCTAGCGTGTGGGGACCTCGTGTGGCCCCCGCGTTGCCCTTCCGCCTACTTAAAGCCTTCATCGCGAAACCCCCAGTACCGAGAGCCACGATACGGAAAACCTTCCAGAGACGCCGCCGCCGCCAATCCCATCTCGGGGGATTCAGGAGATCGCCTCCGGCACCCTGCCGGAGAGGGGAATCATCTCCCGGAGGACTCTACACCGCCATGGTCGCCTCCGGATTGATGTGTGAGTAGTTCACCCCTGGACTATGGGTCCATAGCAGTAGCTAGATGGTCGTCTTCTCCCCATTGTGCTATCATTGTCTGATCTTGTGAGCTGCCTATCATGATCAAGATCATCTATCTGTAAAGCTACATGTGCGTTTGTTGGGATCCGATGGATAGAGAATACTATGTTATGTTGATTATCAATCTATTATCTATGTGTTGTTTATGATCTTGCATGCTCTCCGTTATTAGTAGAGGCTCTGGCCAAGTTTTTACTCTTAACTCCAAGAGGGAGTATTTATGCTCGATAGTGGGTTCATGCCTCCATTAAATGGGACGATGTGAGAAAGTTCTAAGGTTGTGGATGTGCTGTTGCCACTAGGGATAAAACATTGATGCTATGTCCGAGGATGTAGTTATTGATTACATTACGCACCATACTTAATGCAATTGTCTGTTGTTTGCAACTTAATACTGGAAGGGGTTCGGATGATAACCTGAAAGTGGACTTTTTAGGCATAGATGCATGCTGGATAGCGGTCTATGTACTTTGTCGTAATGCCCAATTGAATCTCACAATACTCATCATGTCATGTATGTGCATTGTCATGCCCTCTCTATTTGTCAATTGCCCAACTGTAATTTGTTCACCCAACATGCTATTTATCTTATGGGAGAGACACCTCTAGTGAACTGTGGACCCCGGTCCATTCTTTTACATCGAATACAATCTACTGCAATACTTGTTTTACTGTTCTCTGCAAACATCATCTTCCACACTATACATCTAATCCTTTGTTACAGCAAGCCGGTGAGATTGACAACCTCATTGTTTCGTTGGGGCAAAGTAATTTGGTTGTGTTGTGCAGGTTCCACGTTGGCGCCGGAATCCCTGGTGTTGCGCCGCACTACATCTCGCCGCCATCAACCTTCAACGTGCTTCTTGGCTCCTACTGGTTCGATAAACCTTGGTTTCTTACTGAGGGAAAACTTGCTGCTGTACACATCATACCTTCCTCTTGGGGTTCCCAACATCACAAGGAAGCTACTACGCCCACATCAACTGTGCGCAAGCAGCTCTTTTTCTGGCGCCGTTGCCGGCGAGATCAAGACACGCTGCAAGGGGAGTCTCCACCTCCAATCTCTTTACTTTGTTTTTGTCTTGCTTTATTTATTACTTTGTTTGCTGCACTAAAACAAAACACAAAAAAAATTAGTTGCTAGTTTTACTTTATTTACTGCTTTGTTTGCTCTCTTTATATCAAAAACACAAAAAATTTAGTTACTTGTTTTACTTTACTTAATTCCATGCATGTTTTTATTTCACTAGTTAGGCTTAATGGAAAACAACAAAAATATTAGAGATCTTTATAGTATTTATCTCGAGTTAGGACATGAGGTGTTTGAAGAGAAAATTAAAAAACCTATGGAACTTTATATGCGTGCTAATGGCAATTTTATTAGTATGAATGCTTTGAACACTATTATTGCTAATGCTGTGGAAGAATTTAAGCTTGGGGAAGCTGGTTTTGATGAGAATGATATTTTTAGTCCCCCAAACATGGAGGAGAAAATTTACTTTGATGATACCTTGCCTCCCATTTATGATGATAGTGGTATCTTGGTGCCACCTACTATGGAGGATAAAGTTTATTATGATTATACTATGCCTCCTACACTTGATGAGAATAATAATGATAGCTACTTTGTTGAATTTGCTCCCACTATTACTAATAAAATTGATTATGCTTATGTGGAGAGTAATGATACTTTTATGCATGTAGCTCATGATAAAAATGCTTTATGTGATAGTTATATTGTTGAGTTTGCTCATGATAATACTGAAAGTTATTATGAGAGAGGGAAACATGGTTGTATGCATCTTAATAATATTAAGTTTCCCCTCTTTATGTTGAGAATCTTGAAGTTACACTTGTTTTATCTTTCTATACTTGTTGCATTATGCTTCATTAATTTGTTTATTTACAAGATTCCTTTTCATAGGAAGTGGGTTAGGCTTAAATTTGTTTTGAATTTGCTTCTTGATGCTCTCTTTTGCTTCAACTCTTATTTCTTGCGAGTGCATCATTAAAACTGCTGAGCCCATCTTAATGGCTATAAAGAAAGCACTTCTTGGGAGATAACCCATGTTTTTATTTTACTACAGCACTTTTGTTTTATATTTGAGTCTTGGAAGTTGTTACTACTGTAGCAAACTCTCCTTATCTTAGTTTTATTGCATTGTTGTGCCAAGTAAAGTCTCTAATAGAAGGATGATACTAGATTTGGATTACTGCGCAGAAACAGATTTCTTTGCTGTCACAAATCTGGGTCTAATTCTCTGTAGGTAACTCAGAAAATTATTCCAATTTACGTGAGTGATCCTCAGATATTTACGCAACTTTCATTAGTTTTAAGTTTTCTCATCTGAGCAAGTCTGGTGCCTGTTAAAAATACGTTTTTACGAACTGTTCTGTTTTGACAGATTCTGCCTTTTATTTCGCATTGCCTGTTTTGTCATGCTTGATGGATTTTTCGATTCCATTAACTTTCAGTAGCTTTGTGCAATGTCCAGAAGTGTAAAGAATGATTGTGTCACCACTGAATGTGTGAATTTTGATTATGCACTAACCCTCTAATGAGTTTGTTTTAAGTTTGGTGTGGAGAAAGTTTTCAAGGGTCAAGAGAGGAGGATGATACAACATGATCAAGGAGAGTGAAAGATCTAAGCTTGGGGATGCCCCGGTGGTTCACCCCTGCATATATCAAGAAGACTCAACCGTCTAAGCTTGGGGATGCCCAAGGCATCCCCTTCTTCATCGACAACACTATCAGGTTCCTCCCTGAAACTATATTTTTATTCCGTCACATCTTATGTACTTTGCTTGGGGCGTCTATTTGTTTTTGTTTTTGTTTTGTTTGAATAAAATGGATCCTAGCATTCATTGTGTGGGAGAGAGACACGCTCCGCTGTTGCATATGGACAAATATGTCCTTAGGCTTTACTCATAGTATTCATGGCGAAAGTTTCTTCTTCGTTAAACTGTTATATGGTTGGAATTGGAAAATGATATATGTGGTAATTGGTATAATATCTTGAATAATGGGATACTTGGCAATTGTTGTGCTCATGTTTAAGCTCTTGCATCATATACTTTGCACCTATTAATGAAGAAATACATAGAGCATGCTAAAATATGATTTGCATGTTTGGTTTCTCTAAGGTCTAGATAATTTCTAGTATTGAGTTTGAACAACAAGGAAGACGGTATAGAGTCTTATAATGTTTACAATATGTCTTTTATGTGAGTTTTGCTGCACCGCTTCATCCTTGTGTTTGTTTCAAATAAACCTTGCTAGCCTAAACCTTGAATCGAGAGGGAATACTTCTCATGCATCCAAAATCCTTGAGCCAACCACTATGCCATTTGTGTCCACCATACCTACCTACTACATGGTATTTCTCCGCCATTCCAAAGTAAATTGCTTGAGTGCTACCTTTAAAATTTCTATTCTTTATCTTTGCAATATATAGCTCATGGGACAAATAGCTTAAAAACTATTGTGGTATTGAATATGTACTTATGCACTTTATCTCTTATTAAGTTGCTTGTTGTGCGATAACCATGTTTCTGGGGACGCCATCAACTATTTCTTTGTTGAATATCATGTGAGTTGCTATGCATGTTCGTCTTGTCTGAAGTAAGGGTGATTTATCATGATCAAATGGTTTGAGTATGCATATTGTTAGAGAAGAACATTGGGCCGCTAACTAAAGCCATGATTCATGGTGGAAGTTTCAGTTTGGACAACAAACCTCAATCTCTTATGAGAATATTATCTGTTGTTGAATGCTTATGCATTAAAGAGGAGTCCATTATCTTGTTGTCTATGTTGTCCCGGTATGGATGTCTAAGTTGAGAATAACCAAAAGCGAGAAATCCAATGCGAGCTTTCTCCTTAGACCTTTGTACAGGCGGCATAGAGGTACCCCTTTGTGACACTTGGTTGAAACATGTGCTATGCTATGATAATCCATGTAAATCCAAGCTAATTAGGACAAGGTGCGGGCACTATTAGTATACTATGCATGAGGCTTGCAACTTGTAGGATATAATTTACATAACTCATATGCTTTATTACTACCGTTGACAAAATTGTTTCTTGTTTTCAAAACCAAAGCTCTAGCACAAATATAGCAATCGATGATTTCCTCTTTGAAGGACCATTCTTTTACTTTTATGTTGAGTCAGTTCACCTATCTCTCTCCACCTCAAGAAGCAAACACTTGTGTGAACTGTGCATTGATTCCTACATACTTGCATATTGCACTTGTTATATTACTTTACATTGACAATATCCATGAGATATACATGTTACAAGTTGAAAGCAACCGCTGAAACTTCATCTTCCTTTGTGTTGCTTCAATACCTCTACTTTGAATTATTGCTTTATGAGTTAACTCTTATGCAATACTTATTGATGCTTGTCTTGAAGTACTATTCATGAAAAGTCTTTGCTTTATGATTCAATTGTTTACTCATGTCATTTACCATTGTTTCAAATCGCTGCATTCATTACATGTGCTTACAATAGTATTGATCAAGATTATGTTGGTAGCATTGTCACTAAGAAATTATCTTTGTTATCGTTTACCTACTCGGGACGAGTAGGAACTAAGCTTGGGGATGCTTGATACGTCGCAAACGTATCTATAATTTCTTATGTTCCATGCTACTTTTATGATGATACTCACATGTTTTATACACATTATATGTCATTATTATGCATTTTCCGGCACTAACCTATTAACGAGATGTCGAAGAGCCAGTTGTTGTTTTCTGCTGTTTTTGGTTTCAGAAATCCTAGTAAGGAAATATTCTCGGAATTGGACGAAATCAACGCCCAGGGTCCTATTTTTGCACGAAGCTTCCAGAAGACCGAGGGGGAAAGGAAGTGGGGCCACGAGGCGCCGCCACACTAGGGCGGCGCGGCCCAGCCCTTGGCCGCGCTGACCTAGCGTGTGGGGCCCTCGTGTGGCCCCCCGCGTTGCCCTTCCGCCTACTTAAAGCCTTCGTTGCGAAACCCCCAGTACCGAGAGCAACGATACGGAAAACCTTCCAGAGACGCCGCCGCCGCCAATCCCATCTCGGGGGATTCAGGAGATCGCCTCTGGCACCCTGTCGGAGAGGGGAATCATCTCCCGGAGGACTCTACACCGCCATGGTCGCCTCCGGATTGATGTGTGAGTAGTTCACCCCTGGACTATGGGTCCATAGCAGTAGCTAGATGGCCATCTTCTCCCCATTGTGCTATCATTGTCTGATCTTGTGAGCTGCCTATCATGATCAAGATCATCTATCTGTAAAGCTATATGTGCGTTTGTTGGGATCCGATGGATAGAGAATACTATGTTATGTTGATTATCAATCTATTATCTATGTGTTGTTTATGATCTTGCATGCTCTCCGTTATTAGTAGAGGCTCTGGCCAAGTTTTTACTCTTAACTCCAAGAGGGAGTATTTATGCTCGATAGTGGGTTCATGCCTCCATTAAATCTGGGACAGTGACAGAAAGTTCTAAGGTTGTGGATGTGCTGTTGCCACTAGGGATAAAACATTGATGCTATGTCCGAGGATGTAGTTATTGATTACATTACGCACCATACTTAATGCAATTGTCTGTTGTTTGCAACTTAATACTGGAAGGGGTTCGGATGATAACCTGAAAGTGGACTTTTTGGGCATAGATGCATGCTGGATAGCGGTCTATGTACTTTGTCGTAATGCCCAATTGAATCTCACAATACTCATCATGTCATGTATGTGCATTGTCATGCCCTCTCTATTTGTCAATTGCCCAACTGTAATTTGTTCACCCAACATGCTATTTATCTTATGGGAGAGACACCTCTAGTGAACTGTGGACCCCGGTCCATTCTTTTACATCGAATACAATCTACTGCAATACTTGTTTTACTGTTCTCTGCAAACATCATCTTCCACACTATACATCTAATCCTTTGTTACAGCAAGCCGGTGAGATTTATAACCTCACTGTTTCGTTGGGGCAAAGTACTTTGGTTGTGTTGTGCAGGTTCCACGTTGGCGCCGGAATCCCTGGTGTTGCGCCGCACTACATCTCGCCGCCATCAACCTTCAACGTGCTTCTTGGCTCCTACTGGTTCGATAAACCTTGGTTTCTTACTGAGGGAAAACTTGCTGCTGTACACATCATACCTTCCTCTTGGGGTTCCCAACATCACAAGGAAGCTACTACGCCCACATCAACTGTGCGCAAGCAGCCGGTCCCATTATTCCCATAGATTTCAGGGTGGACCCCGACCACGACGACAGTCTGGGATCGAACCAAACTCCTTCGCCGGTAGCTGCAACCCATCATAGACCGCAATACCGTGGGGACTTAAGGCTTCCCCAGCCTACCGCTTGCCCTGACAGAAACAAGTGTTTACGGTAAAGCGCATCCGTTGATGAACGAGAGGTGGAAACACTTTTGACTACTCCGTCCCACTCCGGATCTTATGGTTAACACGGTTATTACGGCACAAGAATCACTGGCGACATTTGTTGTTTAATCCTAGATGGATATAAACCCTTGCAATGGAACCTCCACCATATCAACACAATCCATGGTTCCATTGCCCACCACATATTCATATTCATAGTTATGAAAGTAGTGGTTTTGGTTTTTATGCAATAGTGATAATCATAGTACTTTGCAAGTAATTTGTTAAAGATACTCAAATGACATGAGCAAGCGATGAACTTGCCTTTCTTGACTGCAAGATTATGCAGTCAAGGTCTTCGATACGCAATAACTCCAAATTCTGAAATAGCATCATCGTCCGTTAAGGACGATGTATAAAAGATTGCCAAGGATGCAATAATGCATAGGTATGAGATGCAATCGCTCTAAGCGTGACCTAACCCCGATGTTTTAGGATTAGTTAGTTGAAATGATTTGCTTAGGGTGTGTTGTACTTTTAGAGTGATTCCACAAACAGGGTTCTTATGAAGGTTGATTACTTGGTATCATAAACAGGTGTTGTAAGAAATCATAATAATAACACTAATAGCACATAACAATATCATTTGGTATAATCCTAATATGTAATGATTAGTGGTTGGTTTTAGCACTATATGTCATAGTTAATGATTAATTATCATATACTTCAAAAGAATAACTTTTGAAGAACATGTTCTTTGATAAAGAACAAGTATGATAATTAGGGTTGTGGAGTTCTATGGTTTACTATGGTTTCAACTAGTTCTTGAGTAGATCTTAAATGGATCCTAACAAGGTTGGGAGCAGATCTTAGGTAACTTATTAAACATGGGTGCTATCAAGGTTGGTATACCCTGTTGGTGATAGCTGGTTATTGGCTATAGGTCCTATTAGGCAGGATTGATGATGATTCCTTATTTTCTTCAAAAGAATAACTTTTGAAGAACAAACTTCTTAAATAATAAGAAGTATTACAAGTAAAGTTGAGGTTGTCTAGGGTTTGCTATTGGATTCACTAAGTAAGAAATGATTGGTTCCTAAATAGGATGGTTCATAATTATGAAGTACTTGTAGGGTTTAGTGGACTATGGTTATGTAATGATAAATATTGGGCATAGATGCTATTGGAGTTCATCACAATGGTGTGATGCTAATCAAGGTTAATTAAGGATGAGATCCTTGGTGATAGGGACTAGGTTTGATCCTACTTGATCATCTAGGTTTGATTAGGATGAATACATGAGATGCTAATTTAGTAGTGATAGGGTTCCCATATTTTATGTGGACATAGTCATGTATTTAGTTGCTAATTATGGATCTATGAATGATAATGGAGTAACATGATCACATGTTATACTCTAGGGTTTTGGTTTATAAACAACTTAGGGTTCATATGATTTAATGGAGCTAGAGTTCCTAATGGCATTAGGGTTTTAGAGTTGAAAACAATTTAGGTTTTTCACATAGAATAATAGGGTTAAGGTCTTTACACATATTAGAACTAGGTTTCCAAGTTGTGATACAATTATTAAAGTATTGATTGATAAAGGAGTTGGAGTTATTAATAACCTTGAAATAGAAATAATAGTGGATCTAACATTATATTATTTTTTTAACAGACTTAATGAAATATTGATAATTACTATTAGGGTTTAGGGTTTTAATTGATAGTTGAAGAAATGATCAATTAGGATTATTATATGATTTGAACATAACCATATGGAACAATTGTGGTAAAGTAATATTTACTATTTTCTGGAGGTGAAACATAGAAACAAGAAAATTATATTTTTAGTATTTAGGTCTTAATGGCTTAAGATTAAAATTGGTCTTCTAAAATTTAGAGGAAAGTTTATATTATTGTTTTTTTTAATTTGAAAATATTTGTCTTTCTTTAACTTTTAGCTATAGATGTCATTTTCTAATACTTACTTCTATTTATTGATTTCTTTTTATTTTCTTAAATGTTTTTTTAAAAAAATTAGAAATAAAATAGATCAAATGATCTATTGGGTTGGCCCAATAGCCTGGCCAACCAGGCCTGGCCCAAAAGGCCCGAGTCGGTTGGGTCTAACCCAACCCGACCCCTACTCTCACGCTCACGTCGTCCTCTCATCCTCTCGTTCTCTCACGCACACATACATCCTCGAGCCCTCCATGGCCTGGCCGCGCCGCCGCGCTCTCCTGGCCGCCTCCGGCCCTCTCCAGCGCCGGCGACATGGGGCTTTGCTCCGCCTTGCTGCTCTCTACCACCTCCTCCCGGTCGATTTGATCCTCGAGGTCTTAATCACTCGCCCCCAACTCCGAAACCCTACCTACTGCCGGCCGATTTGGCCATCGCCGGCCTCCTCCTTCGATGCTACTCCCCGATGTGGCTTCGCCCCGGACCTCCCTGTCATCCACCGCTGCCTCGGCGCCGCCCCCTTTTCTACACGCGTGCCTCACGACCACCCAAGCCCACGGATGGCTCGGTCGCCGGCGTGTTTCTGACGCCGCCACGGCCATACTGCTGTCATGACGGTGAATTGGTGGTGTGGTGTTGCAGTGCTGTTGTACTGGTGGAGCGGTGTGGTGTTGGTGGTGACTGCTGCATCCTCGACGCCGGCCGGACGGCGTCTACGACTGCAACCCCGGCGTCCAGGTACTGGTGGTGATGCACTGGTGGGGAATGGTGTTGTGCTGGTGATGATTATTTCATCCTCGACGCCGGCTGGACGGTGCCGCGGACGCAACCCCGGCGTCGGCCTCTTCCTCTATTCGACTACACCACTGTGAGCTATTATCCCTCTCCTCTCCACTCTGCCTATGACCATGTGTTGGCAGCTTGTGCTTGTGTGTGGTAACTTAATTGCTAGTCTAGCTGTTTAGATGATTCCTGTACTGATCCTATGATTCTACTGGTGATCATCATATGATGCTACTGTCCATGATTAGAGACTTACGCTGCTGGCATGATATTTGTTTATAACTGTCCTGGTTCATCCATTTGATGACTGGATATACTGGTTTGATCTAGTGTGGTGGATAGTTGGCTGTTAAACCACCGTGAGTGATACATTTTAAGTGCTTCCGTTTGTTGGCTTAAATCAATTGACTGCTGGCTATCTATATTATGCTACTATTAAACTACTGGCGGTTTATGTGGGATTGTTACCTTCTAGTGGCTTTGCTACTGCTAAAGTAATACTTGGTTGGCCTGGAAATTATTCTTGGACCTTATGTAAATCCTGGTGACATGTTGATTAATAGTGGCTATTTATGGTAATGACTCAATCAAAAGCACAAATGGTACTGGTGTTATCACCAGAATTTGACCAAGTTGGAGGTGGGCCACGATCAAGATAAGCCTGAAGGTTATATTTGGAGAGAACACGAAGATCGGCCTTATATGCGAAGTTGGGCTAGATTGCCCATTTATCTGTAATATATTAGATCGTATGTTAAGTTAGGAGTTAGAGTTTTACCCGTGCACGGTTAGGTGCACGCCTGAATTAGAAAGTCCGCTGGACTATAAATATGTATCTAGGGTTTATGGAATAAACAACAACTCACGTTCAACCCAAAACAAACCAATCTCGGCGCATCGCCAACTCCTTCATCTCGAGGGTTTCAATCAGGTAAGCGACATGCTGCCTAGATCGCATCTTGCGATCTAGGCAGCACAAGCTCCACGTTGTTCATGCGTTGCTCGTACTGAAGCGTCTTTGATGGCGAGCAACGTAGTTATCATAGATGTGTTAGGGTTAGCATAGCTCTTCGTATAACATGCTTACGTAGTGCAGCCCTTGCATGTCTAGCCGCCCTCACGCCTATCTCAGGCGTGGGGGCGGCACCCTGCTTGTTCATCATCTAGTAGATCTGATCCGTTACGATTGCTCCTTGTTCTGCAAGGATTAGTTTAATATCTGCAATAGTTAGGCCTTACAAAGGGGGGGAGGATCCAGCGGCACGTAGGGTGGCGTTCGCAAGTCCTAAACGGGATGTTCCGAGGATCAACGCCATGTTGGTTTTTAGGCCTTGTTTAGGATCGGCTTATGAGCACCGTGCGTGGCCGCGAGGCCCAACCTGGAGTAGGATGATCCGATTATGCGGTGAAAACCCTAAATCGTCGTAGATCTCATTAGCTATATCTTGATCAAGTAGGATCACCAAGTATTCGTGCACCCCGTACGAATCATGGGTGGATCGGCTCTTTGAGCTGATTCACAGGATAACCTGAGAGCCGATCGAGGCTCGTATTTAATGTTTACGTGTATGCCATGCAGGAACTAAGCGAGGCATCCCCATCACCTTCCTGACCAGGTATAGGTCAGGTGGCACGCCCTTGCACTTCGCATCGCCGCGTGTGACCGAGAAGAGCATTGCGGGCCGTCGCTCGGAGGGTCTCAGCCAGCCGCAGCTCTAGGCTCTTCCGGCTCTACACCGTGTTGACAGCCGCTGCCCGCCGGTGGGTTTTGGCGATCAACACATTCGGCACGCCCGGTGGGACCATCGTCTACATCAACCACATCGCCATCTACATCGAGATGGCGGCGACGACACGCCAGTCACCTACGAGGAGCTGCCTGACGAGCTCAAGAAGAGATACGACGAGATCAAGGCCACCCTCGAAGCCGACCTCATCGGCTCATATCACAGAACCCGTGCGTATGGCATCAGGCGGAAAGGGTTCTCACCGGAAGGCGCACTCGATGAAGTGGATCTATCTGTCCCGTCAGAGGAACGTACCAGGGCCGTGCGCCAGGAGATCGGTGGCATGGTGGCGCACTCGTTGCATCTCCATTCTGAGAGCCTGGTGAATACTTTGGAGCATGTCGCCGTTCGGATGGTCAAAGAGGTCATGAAAAATCGGCACTCTCTATTAGAGCCAGCTCTCAGGACCTACCGAGGAAAGGTGCCACGCCAGCCCCGTCTGCCGTTGTCGTGCACATCGGCGGCACCAGGAGTGCCTCATTCACCGTCGCGCACCGTTGACAGGATCAACGGTACCTACCCTGGGAGGTGCCAACCAGGACACTCGTTCAACGTCAACATGATAGAACTGGGACACCCCCTAGATGGAGATAAAGGCGAGGGCAACTGCTCTCGTGGCAAAGATGAGGAAGAGGCTGCTCCATGCGATCGGCCCCGACACCGCCAAAACATCTTGGTGATGATCAAGGTAGAAGCCGATGCTAGTAATCGGCCCGTAGTATCCGTAGCACCTGCTCTCCCAGTATGTGGCGTCGACCTCACAGGTGACGGAAAGCTAGGGTACGGGTTTACATCAGCTGATGAGCTAGAAGAAGTCGACATCGGTCCTGGGGATAAACCTCGACCTACTTTCATCAGCACGAAGTTAGATCCACAGCTCAGGGGACAGATGATAGCCCTGTTGAAGGAATACCCAGATTGCTTTGCATGGGATTACACGGAGATGCCTGGTTTGGACAGGAGCATCATTGAGCATCGGCTCCCCCTTAAGAAGGGATTCCGGCCGTTCCAACAGCGAGCACGTCAGATGAGGGCCGAAATCCTGGAAGAAGTCAAGAAGGAGATCGAGAAAATGTTGGCCGCTGGCTTCATCAGACCATGCAGGTATGCGGAGTGGATCTCCAGTATCGTTCCGGTGGAGAAGAAGGACGGCCGATGGCGCGTGGCCATCGATTTCCGAGATCTTAACAGAGCCACCCCAAAGGACGAATATCCAATGCCCGTGGCAGAAACATTGATAAACGCTGCTGCTGGCCACAAGGTGTTGAGCTTCATGGATGGCAACGCCGGTTATAATCAGATTTTCATGGCTCAGGAAGATATACACAAGACCGCGTTCGTGTACCAGGGCAGTGGGCTTGTTCGAATACGTGGTAATGACCTTTGGGTTGAAGAATGCTGGTGCAACGTACCAACGAGCCATGAATTATATATTTCATGATCTGATCGGCAAGTTGGTGGAGATCTACATCGATGACGTGGTGGTCAAATCGGTCTCCATGGAGGGACATTTGGGCGATCTACAGCGCGTCCTAGACCGAACTCGGAAATTCGGGCTGAGAATGAATCCGAAGAAGTGTGCCTTTGGCGTGACGGCTGGTCAATTCCTGGGTTTTTTGGTTCATGAACGGGGAATCGAGATCGGCCTGAAAAGTCAGGAGGCGGTGCGTACCATGCAGCCGCCAACCACGAAAAAGGAGCTCCAACGCCTCATCGGCAAGATCAATTTCGTCCGGCGGTTCATCTCTAATCTGTCAGGACGAATCGAGCCGTTCATGGCGCTGGTGAAGACTAAATCTGACGACGAGTTTCATCAAAGGGCAGAACAACAAGCGTTCGATGAGATTAAGCGATATCGACAACGCCACGTGCTAGTTCCGCCCGGCAAGACAGGCCATTCTACGTCTACCGTCGATGGGCGACACGTCCATTGCTTCGGTGGTGGTGCAACTCTACGAGGGCGTGGAGAGAGTCGTTTTCTACCTCAGCAGAAGGATGCTGGACGCGGAGGCAAGATATCCTGAGGTCGAGAAACTTTGCCTCTGCCTGTTCTTTACCTGCACCAAGCTTCATCACATCCTTCTGACGGCAGAGATCATCGTCATCTGTAAATCAGACGTTGTCAAGCACATGTTGTCGGCCCCTGTTTTGAAAGGCCGACTCGGTAAGTGGATGTTGGCACTGTCAGAATTTGATCTCCGGTACCAGCCGGCGAAGGCAGTCAAGGGCCAAGCGTTGGCCGATCTCATCGCTGAACGAATCAGTACCAATATAGCAGCACTATCTATACGTGCATGGGCTATGTTCTTCGATGGATCGGTTTGTGACGGGGTTGTGGCATCGGCATTCGCTTGTGTCGCCTCGGGGCGGAGTACTCCTTCTCCATCAGATTATCTACCCCTTGCACCAACAACGTAGCGAATACGAGGCAATACGCAAGGGAATGGAATTGCTACTAGAAGCTGGAGCGGAAGCTGTGGAGCTCTTTGGAGACTCAAAGTTGGTGATTAACCAGCTCACGGATGAATATAATTGCGAAAGTGAATCACTTTTCCCATATTGGGTGGAATGCCGTGAGTTGATGACACAGTTTCGGTACATCAACTTTAATTGGATCCCAAGATCCCAGAATACCGATGCCAACAATCTCGCACAAATGGCGTCAGGCTACATAGATATAGCCGACGGATCGGAAGTTCAGATACAATTCCTGGAACAGAATGATTGGAGAGCCGAGATCTTCGATTATTTAAAAGATTCGGCTCGGGGGGCACCTAAACGGGTAAGATACAAAGCCATGAAGTATGTCCTTATAGGAGACGACATGTTCTACAGACATTGGAAGGGTTACTACTCAAGTGCCTAGGACCGATCGAGTCTAATCGGCTCTTACATGAGGTGCATGAAGGTGCACATGGAACGATCGGTCGGCTCATAAGATGAAGTGGTTGATCGGGCGATCGTGGTTTTATTGGCCCACTATGCTTGAAGATTGCTTCAATTATTACAAGGGGTGCCAAGCATGTCAGATGTTTGGAAAGATTCAGATGGTGCCAGCATCAGCAATGAACCCCATCGTCAAGCCTTGGCCGTTTCGGGGGTGGGGCATGGATATGATCGGCAAAATCCATCCGGCGTCAGGTAAAAAACATGAATGGATTTTGGTTATCACAGATTACTTCACTAAGTGGGTGGAAGCCGTCCCTATGAAAAAGGTGAAGTCAGAAGATGTGATCAAGTTTGTGAAAGAACACGTCATTCATAGGTTTGGGATTCCCCAAACTATCACGACCGATGGAGGTTCGGTCTTCACTTCTAAAGAATTCAGGAAGTTCTGTGATGACTTAGGGATCAAACTGATCCGATCATCCCCGTACTATGCTCAAGCTAACGGGCAGGCTGAGGCGTCTAATCAGAGTCTGATCAAGCTAATCAAGAGAAAAATTGACGAGAACCCTCGGGATTGGCATGAGAAGTTATCAGAAGCATTATGGGCCTACCGCATGTCGTGCCATGGAGCCATAAAGACTTCACCGTACCAGCTTGTCTATGGACAGGAAGCCGTATTGCCTTGGGAAATTACGGCTGGATCAAGACGTGTCACGTTTCAGAATGATCGGCTGACTGAAGAATATGCAGCTTTGATGAGCGACACTATTGAGGACGCAACAGAACTCAGGCTTTGGTCGTTGGAGAAGATTAAGGAGAACAAAGCCAAGGTGGCTCGCGCTTACAACAAAAAGGTTAGGCCAAAGGAGTTCCAAGTTGGTGATCTTGTGTGGGAAGCTGTGTTGCCATTGGGAACCAGGGATAAGGCATATGGCAAATGGTCTCCTAATTGGCACGGTCCGTACAAAGTTGTCCAGGCCTTGAAGGGTAATGCATACATGCTGGAGGAGTTGAGCGGCGAAAAGTTCCCAGTGGCTGTAAATGGTCAACACCTCAAGAAATATTTCCCAAGCATGTGGGATGATGGACAGTAAGATATGGGGGCCGATTTCAGAATCGGCCAGTAAAAAAAAAATCACAGCCGATGCACAGACATCGACTTGAGAAAATGTGTGGAGATTGACAGTATGCAAGAACAGCCGATGCACGGGCATCGACTTCAGAAAACAAAGCCGATACGCTGATATCGACTTTAGCGAAATAAGTTTATACAACAGCTTCCTAACCACGGCGTGAGATCTCCTAGTAATTGCTGAGGGATTCAGTCTCATGGTTTGGACGCGATTTAGGCCTGTTTATACAACAGCTTGGCCTCAGACAGTAATATGACCCGACGGTAAAAGCATAATGATTTTGGAAATGTCATTTCCAAAACCAGGGGGGCATGTGTTATCACCAGAATTTGACCAAGTTGGAGGTGGGCCACGATCAAGATAAGCCTGAAGGTTATATTTGGAGAGAACACGAAGATCGGCCTTATATGCGAAGTTGGGCTAGATTGCCCATTTATCTGTAATATATTAGATCGTATGTTAAGTTAGGAGTTAGAGTTTTACCCGTGCACGGTTAGGTGCACGCCTGAATTAGAAAGTCCGCTGGACTATAAATATGTATCTAGGGTTTATGGAATAAACAACAACTCACGTTCAACCCAAAACAAACCAATCTCGGCGCATCGCCAACTCCTTCATCTCGAGGGTTTCAATCAGGTAAGCGACATGCTGCCTAGATCGCATCTTGCGATCTAGGCAGCACAAGCTCCACGTTGTTCATGCGTTGCTCGTACTGAAGCGTCTTTGATGGCGAGCAACGTAGTTATCATAGATGTGTTAGGGTTAGCATAGCTCTTCGTATAACATGCTTACGTAGTGCAGCCCTTGCATGTCTAGCCGCCCTCACGCCTATCTCAGGCGTGGGGGCGGCACCCTGCTTGTTCATCATCTAGTAGATCTGATCCGTTACGATTGCTCCTTGTTCTGCAAGGATTAGTTTAATATCTGCAATAGTTAGGCCTTACAAAGGGGGGAGGATCCAGCGGCACGTAGGGTGGCGTTCGCAAGTCCTAAACGGGATGTTCCGAGGATCAACGCCATGTTGGTTTTTAGGCCTTGTTTAGGATCGGCTTATGAGCACCGTGCGTGGCCGCGAGGCCCAACCTGGAGTAGGATGATCCGATTATGCGGTGAAAACCCTAAATCGTCGTAGATCTCATTAGCTATATCTTGATCAAGCAGGATCACCAAGTATTCGTGCACCCCGTACGAATCATGGGTGGATCGGCTCTTTGAGCCGATTCACGAGATAACCGAGAGCCGATCGAGGCTCGTATTTAATGTTTACGTGTATGCCATGCAGGAACTAAGCGAGGCATCCCCATCACCTTCCTGACCAGGTATAGGTCAGGTGGCACGCCCTTGCACTTCGCATCGCCGCGTGTGACCAGAAGAGCATTGCGGGCCGTCGCTCGGAGGGGTCTCAGCCAGCCGCAGCTCTAGGCTCTTCCCGGCTCTACACTGTGTTGACAGGCCGCTGCCCGCCGGTGGGTTTTGGCAGTCAACAACTGGACAAATCCTTGCTTGATAAATACAGTGATGCCTCTATTTGGATAATTAATTATCCAGACATGTGTGACTGGTTGTATTTCTTTTGCTCATGAAATTGAATATATACTACAACATACACTATTGAGTTGATGCTTGGTTTGGGGTTTGACTATGATATAAATTGATGCCCCATTTAACTCATGGTGGGGTTTAAGCAATGAGATAGAAGTACTATTGCTGGATGATTCACTTGATGAATTCTTGTGAGCTTATGGTATGCTTATTATGCTCTGATTGTTGGGCATGCTTACTGGATCATGTGTATACATGATCTGATCATGGAATTCTGTTGGTGACTAAAGGAAAGCTTTGTCCAATCCTTGGGCAGATCTGTGTTGTATGATTAAATTGATAAAAACAAATGCTCTTCTTATTAGATTCAGATGCTTTACTAGTTGGATGGCTTGAGAGCTTAAGCTGATGTTCTTATGGCTTAGACTTAATGCCTTTTCTTTCTTTGCATAAGTGCCCATGTGCTTTCTAGTTATCATATCTATCATGTGGTACCTCAGATGAGTGTGCACATGATACATATGTATGAATAGGATCTGGTGCTGTAGGTGCTTGTGTAAAATGAGAAATAGGCATTGATCATAGCTGTAGGGTCAGATGATGCAATCTGTCCATCTCAAACTACTGATGTTGCTTGGGTTACCTTTAATGGACAGATCTATGTTTGCTTTAGCCGATGATGCAAAGGCTGAGGCATTATTGGATAATAAGAACAGATGCTCATGTGCCTTAAGTTCTCTGTGATGAATTTGAATAGCACTTCTATTCAAGACTGAGAGAAAACAATCCTTCCAACCCTCCTAGATAAATCTAATGGAAGGGTAGTTGGATTGCTTGTCTGTGTACTATTCCCTTTTCCCCTTATTGATGTGCTCATGCAAAACTAAGAACATATGACATGCTTAAATTTTTGCCTAATAACCTGTTGTTGGAGAGTTGCTTGACCTTGTGGATTCTTGATAAAAATTCTGCTTCTTGTGGATAACCTGCACCTCCTAGCTGCTTGATTTGCTTCCTGATATCACCATGTTGGATTTTTGGGTTGGCTGATGGTTGGGTGCGTATCTACCAGATGATTCATTGGTGGTACTATAAGATCTGCTGATGAACTGACGATGATGTTCTTGCATGAACTGGGTAATAGTCGATGGCTTGATCTTGTGCTGAGCTAAGCAGCTGTGTGCTGCAAGGAAATCCACTTTTATATGGTGTCCTGGATGTGTGCTTGGCCGACACCTATGTACATGCATGTGTGCTGTGAGCTGCCTGCTTGCATGATTCAAGTTTCAACAGTGATACATCTCCCCTAGTGGATGTGCTCGGCTGATGAAAAAATCTGCCTTTTCAACCTCTCTTTATATTTGACATGGCCACTTGGCTTTATTTCTATTTTGTGTCTTCTTTGTTTGTCTTGCAGGTGCTCAGGATAAATAAGAAATGCTTGAAGAATTTACTAGTTTAGCCTTTTGCAATCCTTTGTAATTTTTCATTTTCCTTTTTCATTTATTCACTTTCTGTAATGTTTTGTAATAATTATAATTAAATAAATATTGTAAATGACAATGTATATTGTGTGTTAATCAATAAAGCTCAAGTTTTCCCTAATGAGCTTTTGATATATGATCTATTCTTTTATATTTCTTCAATTTCCAATTTCTATAATTGTTGTTTGGATTATTCATAATTTGATTTATGATATATCAAATTGAAGTTTGAATTTGAAATTCAAACCTAACTTGTTTGAATTCAATCATGCAACTTAAAGTAGGTTTTGAAATGTTCCCCTCTAAGTTAATTTAGGATAGCTCCAAGTTTATCGCACTCTCGAAACCCTTAATTATGTCTGATGTCGAGAGAGAAACTTGTTCCCCCTTGTGGTTGTAGTTTTATAAATAAGCGCGAAATTTCCCCAGATTTTCTATGCATGAATGCAATGCACACATCTGTTTCCTCTATTTTTGTAACCCCAATACCTGGGATATTACACCTTTTCTCCTAGTCTGGCGACGAATCTGCTTAAAGCTGCAACTCGCCTAGTCAATTGTTGTATTTCTTTCAACTTTGTTGGCTTCCTCATTGTTACGATAGCTTGAATTTTCTCTGGATTGGCTTCAATTCCTCTTGCTGAAACTAGGAACCCGAGAAGTTCTCCCGCAGGGACGTCGAAAGAGCACTTTGTCGGGTTCAGCTTGAGGCGGAACTTGTCAAGGTTATCGAAAGTTTCCTCTAAATCCTCGATCAATGTTGACCCCTTCTTTGTTGTTATGACGACATCGTCAATGTACACTTGTACGTTTTTTCCAATCTGTGTTGCAAGACATTTCTGCATCATCCGCTGATATGTTGCTCCCGCGTTTTTCAGACCAAAAGGCATTGTTTTATAGCAAAACACGCCATAAGGTGTTATGAACGCTGTCTTGACCTCATCTTCTTCTTTTAGTCTGATCTGGTTATAACCAGAATATGCGTCCAGGAAGGAAAGACGTTCACATCCTGCCGTGGAGTCGATAATTTGATCGATCCTTGGGAGGGGAAAGTGATCCTTTGGATAGTGTTTATTGAGACACGTAAAGTCGACACACATGCGAAGGACTTTCGTGTTTTTCTTCAGAACCAGCACTGGGTTAGCTACCCACGTGGCCTATGTATGTAATTTCTTTGATAAAACCAGCTTCTCTGAGTCGATCGATCTCTGACAGCATGGTTTGGTTCCGAAAAACGCCGCAAAGGTTGTTTAATTGGTCTCGCTATTGGATCCAAGTTTAGGTGGTGCTCGGCAAGTTCCCTGGGTACTCCTGGCATGTCAGCTGGACACCATGCGAAGATTTTCCAGTGCTCACGGAGGAACTCTACGAGCGCGCTTTCCTATGCGAGGTCTATGTATGCTGCAATGGACGTCGTTTTATTTGGATCTGTCGGGTGAATCTGCACCTCCTTATAATCTTTGGTAGTGTTAAAGGTTGGCTCCCTGAGTGGCCTTCCTACGTCTGGCAACACATCATAATCAGTTGTTAGCCTAGACGCCATATATTCTGCTTGCATCCCGAAGGTTTCTGACAGTCGATGAAAATCCTTGTCGCATTTGTGAGCTAACGCGAAACTGCCTTTAACTATAATTGGTCCCTTAGGTCCAGGTAACCTCCACAACAGGTACGTGTAGTGTGGTACTGCCATAAACCTGGCATATGCTGGTCGTTCCAACAAGGCGTGATATTGCGACGGGAAATCCAAAACTTCGAACTCCAGCCTTTCTATCCTGTAATTTTCTCGGGTTCCAAACTGAACGTCGAGATTGATCTTCCCCAGCGGATAACTTGGCTTGTCTGGTGTGATACCATAGAAACGTGTGTCGGTTGGTTTTAGGTTTGTCAGGGATATGTTCATCTTCCTTAGTGTATCTGCATACATAAGGTTTAGACTGCTGCCTCCATCTATGAATACTCGAGATACGTCGAATCCTGCGATCACCGCTGGTAAGATAAGTGCTGACTGCCCTGGTCGAGGAACTTGCTGCGGGTGATCCGCTATTGTGAAGCCAATGTCCTGTCCCGACCAATTTAGGTACTCAATCGTTGGTGGAGGCATCTTTTCTGCCATGAACACTTGACGTGAGATTACGTTCTGAGCCCTGTTAGACGGCCTAGCTTTCTGAATCATCGAGACCGTGCCGTTGGTGTCGATATAAGGAGGCGGGTTTGGAGCTGCCGCTATTTGTAACTGGTGTCGATTTGCATCCGTAATTGCAGGAGGAGGCGGAAGGTGGATCTCACTCCTTGGCCCCTGGGGGTTTCTATTCATTGCTTGCGTGTTAGCTTGCCCTGCAAACCTCGGCATTGCTTGAAAATTTCGACTATCCTTCTGCAAATGACCTGACTTCCTTTTTCCATTATTGTCGAGATAAAAATGCATCTGACACGGCCCATTCATCATATCCTCGGGAGATACATATGGTCTCTGGAACCTTGGTCCACTATTTTGCCTGTTATTTCGGGAATCATCTCTATTGTCGCCTCGCTGCTCGCTACTCCTTTGATATTCATCTCTATTGTTTCCTCCAGTGCTTCCTCGAAAACCAGCCGATATTTGGCTAGGAGCATCATAACTAGAGAGCTGCCGAGGAAATCGTCGTCTATTTTGAAAATTTCGACTGCGGTCCTCCTCCGGTGACCTATGTCGCTTGTTGTGAACAACATCTTCTCCGTCTGCCCACCTATTCGCTATTTCCATTAATGCTGATACTGTCTTTGGGTTGGTTCTCCCCAAGTCTTCGACAAAATCTCCTCGTCGAATTCCTGCCACGAACGCATCTATTGCTCTCTCGTCAGATATGTTCTCTGCCGAGTTTTTAATAATGTTCTACCTCTGGATGTACTTTCTCATTGACTCATCATGCTTTTGCCTACACGACCTCAACTCTTCTAGTGATGCAGGTTTTTTGCGGGTGGATCGGAAATTCTTGACGAAGATGTCCTCAAAACTATCCCAAATGTCGATGGACCCCGGAGGCAGCTTCTCTATCCATGATCGTGCGGCTCCACTCAAGTGTACTTGGATGCTCTGCATGGTTGTTGCTCTGGTTCCACCTATCAGCTTCACCGTCTCGAGATAATCAACTAGCCAATCCTCGGGATCTTGCAGGCCATCGAATTTTTTGAAATTATCGGGTAATTTAAACCCTGAAGGAACTCGAGTTTTCCGGACCCTCCGTGTAAAGCACGGTAACCCATACATATCCTCTTCATCTATTTCTGGGGAATGCCGATGTTCCCTTCTATTTTGTCGTGCTCTGTCTATCCGTGCTTGAGTTGCTGTGTCTCTTGCTCCACTTGTTCTCTCGGGATCTGGTGCTACTGCAGTAGGTCGTGGACTATTTTGCCTTGCTGACCCTTCGGGAGGCGAATTCATAAACGCCGTTCCCATGGCTCCAACTCCTGCCATGGCCATATTGTACAATGCTTCTCTAGGATCTCCGGGAGGTGGCTTGGATGCGAGGATGAAGGCTTGCGTCGCCATGTACCCAGCTTCTGGTGTCTTAGGGATAATGTTCCCCCTCGTGTCTATCGACATAAAGGACATGTCGAGGTTTTGAACCAGATTCTCCCTATCTGCCTCAGGTATATTTTGCAGCCGAGATCTTTCTCTATTTCGAGCTGCTCTGTGACTATCTCCTGAAGTGCCAGATTGTTGACTCAAGTTTGCTCTTCGCCTGCTTGACGCAGAAGCTGCTTCCTGCCTCCTATCCAGCTCGATTTTTTGTTTCTCGAGCTCCCGCCTGGTACGTGCAAGTCTATATTGATACGCTTGTAACTCCTCAGGTGTCGCTATTATGGTCATTGGCTCTGTACCATCAATAGCTCTTGTGACACGGTCCCATACTGCCTGTGAAAAATCGCACCATCTCTCGTGTTCCCGGTCCGATATATTTTGTTCCCAAGCCTCGCGTGAGATCTGCGGGATCGACATACGGATTTCCCGCATCGTCGAAATTCTCTGATGTCTCCTCCTATGGGCGACTTGGTTCTCCAATTGCATAGATCTGATGATATTTTGGATTCTGAACTTTGTCGGGTTTGGTGACACCATCATAGAGATTGGTGAAGACCTCTCCAACAATAGTGGATCTATCGATGAAGTTGAAACTGTCTATGTTGCTCGAGTCATCGCTTATATCAGAGTCCGCAGATGACTCGAAAGACATGTCGCTGAAGATCTTGGCGAGTTTTTCACTTGCCGAAGTGTTGATGAAGCGTGGTGGCGAGATCTCCTCGTCGCCTGTCTCAGTTGATGATGTTGAACCCGAAAATTCGGGATCGACCGCTGATAATCCCGTCGAGATCGGAATTTTGAGACGATATGATCCTTCCTTCTCGACGTGGAAGTGGAACTTTCCGAACGTTGATGTCTACGCACGCTTCTATTCATGTAGACAGTGTTGGGCCTCCAAGAGCAGAGGTTTGTAGAACAGCAGCAAGTTTCCCTTAAGTGGATCACCCAAGGTTTATCGAACTCAGGGAGGAAGAGGTCAAAGATATCCCTCTCAAGCAACCCTGCAATCACAATACAAGAAGTCTCTTGTGTCCCCAACACACCTAATACACTTGTCAGATGTATAGGTGCACTAGTTCGGCGAAGAGATAGTGAAATACAAGTGGTATGAATGAATATGAGTAGTAGCAAGGGCGCCAGAAAAGTGATTGTTGGCGTGCAGTAAGTAAAGATGCAGCAGAACAGTAAATAAGCGATAATTGCAGTATTAGGAAACAAGGCCTAGGGATCATACTTTCACTAGTGGACACTCTCAACATTGATCACATAAATAAATAAGTTCTCTTCTCTTATGCTACTTCTACACTCTCTTGTTGGATGATGAACACCATTCATTGCGTAGGGCTACAAGAGCACCTCAATGCCGGAGTTAACAAGCTCCACAACATTCGATGTTCATATTTAAGTAACCTTAGAGTGCATGATAGACCATTGCAATTATACCGAGTACTAACATAGCATGCACACTGTCACCTCCAGACTATGAAAGGGGGAATAGATCGCATCAATACTATCATAGTAATAATTAACTCCATAATCTACAAGAGATCACAATCATAACCTATGCCAAGTACTACATGATGCACACACTGTCACCGTTACATCATGGAGGAGGAATAGAGTACTTTAATAACATCACTAGAGTAGGACATAGATTGATAGTGATACAAAGCTCATCATATGAATTTCAATCATGTAAGGCAGCTCATGAGATCATTGTATTGAAGTACATGGGAGAGAGATTAACCACATAGCTACCGATACAGCCCTTAGCCTTGATGGAGAACTACTCCCTCCTCATGGGAGACAGCAGCGTTGATGAAGATGGCGGTGGTGTCGATGGAGATGCCTTCCGGGGGCACTTCCCCGTCCCGGCGGCGTGCCGGAACAGAGAGTGTAGGGTTTCGTTGCATAGAAAACAAAAAATTTCCTACCGCGAGAACGCATTCCAAGCCAAGATGCAATCTAGAAGACGGGAGCAACGAGGGGATGATCGACACTCACCCTTGAAGATTTCCAAAGCCTCTAAGAGTAGGCTCTTATTGCTGCGGTAGACGATCACTTGCCGCTTGCAAAAGCGCGTAGAAGATCTTGATCACGGTGCCACGATCGGGCAGCACCTCCGTACTCGGTCACACGTTCGGTGTTGATGAAGATGACGTCCTTCTCCCTGTTCCAGCGGGCAGCGGAAGTAGTAGCTCCTCCTTGAATCCGGCAGCACGACGGCGTGGTGGCGGTGGCGGTGGAGATCTCCGGCAGAGCTTCGCTAAGCGTGCGGGAGAGGTGGAGGAGAGAGGGGGCGGCTAGGGTTTGGGAGAGGGGGTGGCCGGCCTCAAGGGGTGCGGCCAGCTTGTGGCTTTTTGGTGGCCGGCCCCCTCCCCTATGCCCCTCATTATATAGGTGGATCCCCAAGTGTTGGACTACAAGTCTTCGAATAAGAACCCAACACAAGAACCTTCCATGTAGTAGGGAAACCTACCCAAGGTGGGACTCCCACCACAAGTGGGATTCCCACCTTCCATGTGGGGGGGTGGTCGGCCCCCTTAGATGGAGTCCACCTTGGACTCCCCCACTAGGGTTGGCCGGCCATGGGGAGGTGGAGTCCCTCCGGGACTCCTCCTTCCTTAGTGATTCCTTCCGGACTTTTCTAGAACCTTCCGTAAAATCACCAGATCATTTTCAAACTTATAAAATGACTTCCTATATATGAATCTTATTCTCCGGACCATTCCGGAACTCCTCGTGATGTCCGGGATCCCATCCGAGACTTCGAACAATACTTCGAACTCCATTCCATATTCAAGTTCTACCATTACAACATCAAACCTTAAGTGTGTCACCCTACGGTTCGCGAACTATGTGGACATGGGTGAGAACTCTCTCCGACCAATAACCAATAGCGGGATCTGGAGATCCATAATGGCTCCCACATATTCAACGATGACTTCAGTGATCGAATGAACCATTCACATACGATACCAATTCCCTTTGTCACGCGATATTTTACTTGTCCGAGGTTTGATCATCGGTATCACTCTATACCTTGTTCAACCTCGTCACCTGACAAGTACTCTTTACTCGTACCGTGGTATGTGGTCTTTTATGAACTTATTCATATGCTTACAAGAAATTTAGATGACATTCCACCGAGAGGGCCCAGAGTATATCTATCCGTCATCGGGATGGACAAATCCCACTATTGATCCATATGCCTCAACTCATACTTTCCGGATACTTAATCCCACCTTTATAACCACCCATTTACGCAGTGGCGTTTGATGTAATTAAAGTACCTTTCTGGTATAAGTGATTTACATGATCTCATGGTCATAAGGACTAGGTAACTATGTATCGAAAGTTTATAGCAAATAACTTAATGACGTGATCTTATGCTACGCTTAATTGGGTGTGTCCATTACATCATTCATATAATGACATAACCTTGTTATTAATAACATCCAATGTTCATGATCACGAAACCATGATCATCTATTAATCAACAAGCTAGTTATACAAGAGGCTTACTAGGGACTCCTTGTTGTTCACATAACACACATGTATCAATGTTTCGGTTAATACAATTATAGAATGGTATGTAAACATTATCATAAACATAAATATATATTATAATAACCATTTTATTATTGCCTCTTGGGCATATCTCCAACAGTCTCCCACTTGCACTAGAGTCAATAATCTAGTTTACATTTGTATATATATAACACCTTGGCCTTTGGTGCTTTATCATGTTTTGCTCACGGGAGAGGTTTTAGTCAACGGATCTGACACGCTCAGAAACGTATGTATTTTGTAATTCATTTGCGTCTCAATGCATCACTCATTTCCAAATGAGTCGGCATTAAATATGTTTGGTCTTCTGGTGGAACCTTAATTCCGCGGTCTGAAATATGTCACTAATATTGTCACACACAATATAGTTTCAAAGTTCTGACTCTGTCGGAACTACACCAATTTCTCAAAGAACCTCTTGACTTTAACATCCTTTGTCATTGTCAAAACAATGACATACTCTGCCTTTTTTGTAGAATCTGACACAATATTTAGAACTCTTCTAAATCTAGCATAGACAACTTCTAGCTCATTGTGTTACCTTTTAAACAACACTTAGTCTAATTTGAGATTGAAATTTTATTTTCATATGTGACAAAACAAATATCGGTGCAACACCTTACATCGATTTGTTTGTCATTGTCCATACAAAACTATATATATATATCCTTGGTTCTTCTTAAGTACTCAAGAATATTCTTATTGTTTTTCAATGATCATCACATGAATCATTCTGGTACATGCTCATAACATTTTAAGAGCACATGACATCTGATTGTGTACATTATTATTTGTGATCTATAATCACTCATGTGTTTTTACTCATTGAGTGTCAGATACACTCAAGTCTTGTTAAAACTTCACATGACAAGAACATTTTCTTTAATATTTCTATATTGAACTACTTCAATATCCATTCTATGTACTTTGACTTAAACTTATTATGTGTTTCAATCTATCTTCATAGATCTTGACACTAAATTTGTTTCAGTCCATATCCTTTCATTGAAGTTAATTTCTCAATGAAACTTTTAAATCAAGTATATAATTACATCATTTATAACCAACTATACGTCATCTACATAAAGTATTATAAATATGTCTCAGCGCTCCCACTTAATTTCTTGAAAATGCAAGCCTCTTCATCGTTTCTGATGAAATCAAAAACTCTTTGACTATTTCATCTGGTGAAGATTCCAACTCCATGATACTCACTTCATCCAATTGAAGTTTGTATACCTATTTAGTATTCTACGGACTAGCAAAAACAATTGGTTGTATCTTGTATACACCTTTAATACACACGTCTGATAAGTAATGTATTTTGCCATCCTACTAGCATATTTCATAAAAGAAATATGTAGAGATTACTAGAATAATCCACATAGACTATAAGCATTGCTACGGAAGATCTAATCTTATCGTAGTCAACTCTTTGAACTTTGTCGTAAACAACTTTTCGATAAGTCGAGCTTCTTCAAGGATATTTCTTCCAAGTCCATCAGTTTTATAGATCTATTTACTTTCAAAAAATATTCATCTATCTTGGATTTCATGGCGTATAGCCATTTTAACGGAGTCAGGGCCCATCACAACTTCTTTGTTTGTAGTTGGTTTATCATTGTTCAAAATCAATCCTTTGTCCACAAATCATTTATTTGATCACAAAGTAAACCATACCTACAAGGTTCAATAAGTACTTCGATCTCCATGGCTAAAACACTTTGTAGTCATGGAAGCCATGATCGTCGTGGCCGCTTCCGGAACCAATTTCCGATGCTGTGCTACTCTGATCATTATGCTCAGGTTCATAAACCTTATCAAGTTCTATTGTCCTCCCACTCAAATACTTCGCTAGAAAACAATTTATTGGAAATAAACAAGTAACATTAACAAACATTTTTGTCTTTTACTTCATAGTGGAAAGAATTCCCAATCAATTCTTTGGGATAACCAACAAAGACATTCATCCGTTTTTGGTTGTAAACTTTTAGACCAAAATTTAAAGAAAGGACTATTAGGGTTTATACCCATGCCATATCTTGTATGGTGTCATTTCAACGGATCATGATGATGCTCTATTTAGTGTAAAAGCGGTAGTCTCTAAAGCATAATCCACAAATATCATAATGGCATTAATATTTTATCTCATCATTGACCCAAAAATATTTGGATACATCTCTCGGATACTTCATCATTACGATGATACTCCAAGAAATGTGAGTTGTAGAACAATTTCATAACTCTCTTAGATGTTCGCTAAATAGTAATTCAAATATTTCCACTATGATCCAATCATAGATATTTGACTTTTCTATTACGATGATTTCCACTTCATGCTAAAATTTATTTGAATCCATTCAAATGTTTCAAACTTCTTCCTTATCGAATATATCCACATATATATACTCAATTCATTGTTGGAAGTTTTCATGAAGTAGAAGAATCTCCCGCACACAACTATGCCCAGTGAACCATATACATCATCATGTATGTTTCCACTAAGTTAGTTGCCCGTTCAAATCTTGGCATATGAACGGAATTTCAGTCATTCCTTTTAGAAGAGATTTGCAAGTGCCAAATGATTCAAAAAATCAAATGACTACAATAATCCGTTTGCATGGAGTTTCTTCATGCGTTCCTCTCTAACATGACCTAAATGGCGGTTCCACAAATAAGTGGAATTCAAATCATTTGCCTTATGGCATTTTAGCGTCAGGTTTTATGTATGTGTGTTTCACCATTAAGATTTATAATAACTTATCCATCGTACATGGAGTAATGTCATAATTTGAACAACTCATTGTTTTCATTTGACCAGAGCAAAACAAACAATTATTAAGTTCTTTATTATAAATTCTAAGGGCTAGGTAGAATGCCAACGATAAACATAACAACACTTTATTATGTTCCAGACGTGCATTATTACCATATTCCTTATCAGTCACTTAGGCCATTGTATTCTTGTATTGCGTTGTTTTGTATGACACTTCATACCAACCAATATGGTACTAATACCCAAGAATTTCATTGTGTGACCTAACTAGGAATACAACCATAACATGTATATCATTTATATACACCTGAGCTAGACTTTCTAGTCTTTTCTTTCTTTCTGCCAATAATCTTTTGTAGTTTCTCTTTAGCTTTCCTCATTATTCAGAAAAACACTTCATCTTTAATAACTTCTAAGTTTGTTGGTCAAATATCAATAACCTTGAGGTTCTTACTTTGAAGTTGATCATCATATGACAAGTGTTCTAGATTTCACTATTAGTAACTTTGTAATATGATGAACAATTTCACTCATAATTTTATCCATCAATTCATGATGACTTTCTGAGACCATGTCTGTACATGCTAGGCTCATAAAGTTTAACCTTAGTATTCTCATGTGCAAATCTGGCTTGCACCCGTTGTAAGCACACGTAGAATCTATAACACCCGATCATCACGTGATGCTTCGAAACAACGAGTCTTAGCAACGGTGCATACTAAGGACAATCACTTCATGGATATGTGAATATCGTTAGTGCCCCAATAGTTGGAGGATTGGGACGCCTTGCGTCTTCAACCTTCGTACATTCCCATAAAACTTATGAGTTTATGTAGTCTCACCAAATTATATTCTATCATCTTGCAATAAGGTCTTAGATATCACATATATCTCATACCTTGATTATTTCTGAAAACTAAATTTTCAGCTCCTTATTTTTCAAACAGATTTGAACTTCAAGTTTCACGGAGACAAGATAACTTTAGGTACTAATTGAAACCATAGCTCTTTGAATCAATAATGTGAGGTTTACTAAAAGTTTGCAATAGGACTTAATAATTTCTTGATTTTTTAACAATACGGTACCAGTCCGTAAAGTTTCTTGTCAGATTTTAACAGTATTTTTATCTCAATAACAAGACTAGCGCTTGGTAGAAAAACGGATGCCAATACTACAAATTAATTCAAAATACTACTCAGACTATGTTTATGATAATTAGTTCATGTTTTAATCTAATTAGTAATGAACTCCCACTTAATACAACATCCCTCATAGCTGTTAAGTGGTACACGATCCAAATCCACTACACCAAAACCGATCATCACGTGAGATGATGTAGCTTCAATGGTGAACATCAACATGTTGATCATATCATCCATATGACTCGTGTTCAACCTTTCGGTTTCCGTTGTCCCGAGGCCATGTCTGTACATGCTAGGCTCGTCAAGCAAACCCAAGTATTCCGCGTGTGCAACATGGCTTACACCCGTTGTTTGTGAACGTTGAGTCTATCACATCTGATCATCACGAGATGCTTCGAAACGACGAACTGTTGCAACAGTGCATACGAGGGGAGAACACTTTATTATCTTGATATTAATGTGAGGGATCATCTTATAATGCTACCGTCGCGTTCTAAGAAAAATAAGATGCATAAAGGATTAACATCACATGCAATTCATATGTGATATGATATGGCCCTTTAGTCTTTGCGCCTTCGATCTTCATCTCCAAAGCACGGACATGATCTCCATCATCAATGGGCATGATCTCCATCATCGTCGGCGTAGCGTCAAGGTCCATGGCGCTGTCTTCATGGTTGTTCATCTCATGTAGCAACTATTACAACTACTTTGAAATACTACTCAACATGAAATTTAAAGACAACCATAAGGCTCCTGTCGGTTGCCACAATACAATAATGATCATCTCATACAAATTCATCATCACATTATGGCCATATCACATCACCAAACCCTGCAAAAACAAGTTAGACGTCTCTAATTTGGTTTGCATATTTTACGTGGTTTAGGGTTTTCGAGAGAGATCTAATCTATCAACGAACATGAACCACAACAGTGATACTAGTGTTGTCAATAGAAGAGTAAATTGAATCTTCACTATAGTAGGAGAGATAGACACCCGCAAAGCCTCTTATGTAATACTAGTTGCATGTCGAACGAGGAACAAGTCTCATGAACGCGGTCATGTAAAGTTAGTCCGAGCCGCTTCATCCCACTATGCCACAAAGATGGAAAGTACTCAAACTAAAGACAACAAGAGCATCAACGCCCACAAAACCATTGTGTTCTACTCGTGCAACCATCTATGCATAGACACGACTCTGATACCACTATATGGATTCGTTGCATAGAAAACAAAAAAATTTCCTACCGCGAGAACGCAATCCAAGCCAAGATGCAATCTAGAAGACGGGAGAAACGAGGGGATGATCGAGACTCACCCTTGAAGATTTCCAAAGCCTATAAGAGTAGGCTCTTATTGCTGCGGTAGACGATCACTTGCCGCTTGCAAAAGCGCGTAGAAGATCTTGATCACGGTGCCACGATCGGGCAGCACCTCCGTACTCGGTCACACGTTCGGTGTTGATGAAGACGACGTCCTTCTCCCCGTTCCAGCGGGCAGCGGAAGTAGTAGCTCCTCCTTGAATCCGGCAGCACGACGGCGTGGTGGCGGTGGCGGTGGAGATCTCCGGCGGAGCTTCGCTAAGCGTGCGGGAGAGGTGGAGGAGAGAGGGGGCGGCTAGGGTTTGGGAGAGGGGGTGGCCGGCCTCAAGGGGTGCGGCCAGCTTGTGGCTTTTTGGTGGCCGGCCCCCTCCCCTATGCCCCTCATTATATAGGTGGATCCCCAAGTGTTGGACTACAAGTCTTCGAATAAGACCCCAACACAAGAACCTTCCATGTAGTAGGGAAACCTACCCAAGGTGGGACTCCCACCACAAGTGGGATTCCCCCCTTCCATGTGGGGGGGTGGCCGGCCCCCTTAGATGGAGTCCACCTTGGACTCCCCCACTAGGGTTGGCCGGCCATGGGGAGGTGGAGTCCCTTCGGGACTCCTCCTTCCTTAGTGATTCCTTCCGGACTTTTCTAGAACCTTCTAAAACCTTCCGTAAAATCACCGGGTCATTTTCAAACTTATAAAATGACTTCCTATATATGAATCTTATTCTCCGGACCATTCCGGAACTCCTCGTGATGTTCGGCATTCCATCCGAGACTTCGAACAATACTTCGAACTCCATTCCATATTCAAGTTCTACCATTACAACATCAAACCTTAAGTGTGTCACCCTACGGTTCGCGAACTATGTGGACATGGGTGAGAACTCTCTCCGACCAATAACCAATAGCGGGATCTGGAGATCCATAATGGCTCCCACATATTCAACGTTGACTTCAGTGATCGAATGAACCATTCACATACGATACCAATTCCCTTTGTCACGCGATATTTTACTTGTCTGAGGTTTGATCATCGGTATCACTCTATACCTTGTTCAACCTCGTCTCCTGACAAGTACTCTTTACTCGTACCGTGGTATGTGGTCTCTTATGAACTTATTCATATGCTTGCAAGACATTTAGACGACATTCCACCGAGAGGGCCCAGAGTATATCTATCCGTCATCGGGATGGACAAATCCCACTGTTGATCCATATGCCTCAACTCATACTTTCCGGATACTTAATCCCACCTTTATAACCACCCATTTACGCAGTGGCGTTTGATGTAATTAAAGTACCTTTTCGGTATAAGTGATTTACATGATCTCATGGTCATAAGGACTAGGTAACTATGTATCGAAAGCTTATAGCAAATAACTTAATGGCGTGATCTTATGCTACGCTTAATTGGGTGTGTCCATTACATCATTCATATAATGACATAACCTTGTTATTAATAACATCCAATGTTCATGATCACGAAACCATGATCATCTATTAATCAACAAGCTAGTAATACAAGAGGCTTACTAGGGACTCCTTGTTGTTCACATAACACACATGTATCAATGTTTCGGTTAATACAATTATAGCATGGTATGTAAACATTATCATAAACATAAAGATATATTATAATAACCATTTTATTATCTTGGCTTCGCGATGGCGGCGGCTCTAGAAGGTTTCTCGTACCGTGGCTTATTCGTATCGAAGATTTAGGTCAGGGGGCTTCTTATAGGCGAAGAGGCGGAGTCGGAAGGCTGACGGGGCCATCACACAGTTGGGCGGCGCGCCTGGCTCCTTGGCCGCGCCGCCCACGCGTGTGGGCCCCCTGTGGCCCTCCTCTGGTCCCTCTCGGGTTTTCTGGAAGCTTCGTGAAATTATAAGATGCTGGGCGTTGATTTCGTCCAATTCCGAGAATATTTCCTTACTAGGATTTCTGAAACCAAAAACAGCAGAAAACAGGAACTGGCGCTGCGGCATCTCGTTAATAGGTTAGTTCCAGAAAATGCATCAAAACGATATAAATTGTGTATAAAACATGTAGGTATTGTCATAAAACAAGCATGGAACATAAGAAATTATAGATACGTTGGAGACGTATCAGCATCCCCAAGCTTAGTTTCTACTCGTCCCCGAGTAGGTAAACGATAACAAAGATAATTTCTGAAGTGACATGCTACCAACATAATCTTGATCCAATAATGATGTAAAGCATATGAACTGAGATCAAATCACTCAAAGCAAATGTCTATATTGATATAAGAGATGATAATGCAAGAGTTAAACAAGCTAGAAGTTTTCATGAACTATTGCTTCAAAGACATGAAACCGTACAAAGTTCATTAAAGATGTGTTAAGTATTCAGCATAGAAGTTCTATCCTTCATTCCAAACATCAAGTAAATTTTCACAACATAAGAAGGATTCAGTCAAGTAAACATAAACATGAACGTCATGAATCAACTGTTTCGAAGTCTACTCAACCGGTGAGCGCAAGCATTTGGTATTAGCACCATGATGTTATGGCATAAAGAACGTTAATGGGGGTTTGGAAGGCCAAATGGAAGAAAGTCTTACAAAGCTATAAGTGATCATTAGACAAGAGGAAGTCTTATGATCGAAGCTATGCAAGGAGTAGTGATTGCCATGCAACGGATGCACATAGAGCTATATGTGTATGAAAGCTCTCCAATGGAACTAGTGGGGGTTCATCCAACTTGGTTGCTCACGAAGACCTAGAGCACTTTTGAGGAGGCTCATCATTGGAATATACAACCCAAGTTCTATAGTGTAAATTCCCCACATAGTTATACTAGTAAAACATGAAAACTCTCTCATATGGAGTATAGGTGCTAAACATGAGCACAAATGATGACTATGAATACTGCAGGTGCTAAAACATGAGCACAAGTGTGGATAAAAGATAGTAATGCTGCCCCCTTTTTTCTTTCTCTTTCTCTTTTTTTTCTTTTTCTTTTTCTTTTCTATATTTTTTATTTTTCTCTTTTTCTCTTTTTGATGGCCTCCATGGCTCTTTTCACTTTTAGGGGCAACATCCTAATATGACAACACACTTTTCGGTACAAATAACTCATAATGAATAAAACATGATGTATGAAACTGTATGCCTCTGCCAGTGTAGCAGGATGTGCAATGATCTAGCGTAACATGGGTAAACCACACATCAGCTGTATAGAATCATGCAAATCAATATATAAATGATAAATGACAACATGTAATGTAAAATGGAAGTTGCATGGCAATATATCTCGGAACAACTATGGAAATGCTGTGGTAGGTAGGTATGGTGGCTGTTTTAAGGAGATGTATGGGCTTATGTGTAGGAGAACAAGAGAAAGTCCTCCCACGGGTTTGGATGTACTGGCGAAGTATGCACAATTCTCAATGTGAGCAAAAGGCAATGCACAGTACCGAAGAGGCTAGCAAATTTGGATGGTGGAAGTGCCAAAAACCGTAGCTTAATGATACGTCTCCGACGTATCGATAATTTCTTATGTTCCATGCCACATTATTGATGATTTCTACATGTTATATGCATACTTTATGTCATATTCGTGCATTTTCTGGAACTAACCTATTAACAAGATGCCGAAGTGCCAGTTCCTGTTTTCTGCTGTTTTTGGTTTCAGAAATCCTAGTAACGAAATATTCTCGGAATCGGACGAAATCAACGCCCAAGTTCCTATTTTCACCGGAAGCATCCGTAACACCGGGAAGGACCGGAGGGGGCACTGGGCCCCCAGACCATAGGCCGGCGCGGCCCAGGCCCTGGCCGCGCCGCCCTATGGTGTCGTCGCCCCTTCGACCCTCCTGCGCCGCCTCTTCGCCTATTTAAAGCCCCTGGATCGAAAACCCTGATGCGTTCGACGAAACCCACAGAAACCTTCCAGAGCCGCCGCCATCGCAAAGCCAAGATCTGGGGGACAGGAGTCTCTGTTCCGGCACGCTGCCGGAGCGGGGAAGTGCCCCCGGAAGGCTTCTCCATCGACACCGCTGCCATCTCCATCGCCATCTTCATCACCGCTGCTGCTCCCATGAGGAGGGAGTAGTTCTCCATCGAGGCTCGGGGCTGTACCGGTAGCTATGTGGTTCATCTCTCTTCCATGTACCTCAATACAATAATCTCATGAGCTGCTTTACATGATTGAGATTCATATGAGTTTTGTATCACTACTATATATGTGCTACTCTAGCAAAGTTATTAAAGTAGTTCTATTCCTCCTGCACGTGTGTAAAGGTGACAGTGTGTGCACCGTGTTAGTACTTGGTTTATGCTATGATCATGATCTCTTGTAGATTGCGAAGTTAACTATTGCTATGATAATATTGATGTGATCTATTCCTCCTACATATGCATGAAGGTGACAGTGTGCATGCTATGTTAGTACTTGGTTTAATCTGTTGATCTATCTTACACTATAAGGTTACTTAAATATGAACAAATTGTGGAGCTTGTTAACTCCGGCATTGAGGGTTCGTGTAATCCTACGCAATGTGTTCATCATCCAACAAAAGTGTAGAGTATGCATTTATCTATTCTGTTATGTGATCAATGTTGAGAGTGTCCACTAGTGAAAGTCTAATCCCTAGGCCTTGTTCCTAAATACTGCTGCGTTACTACTGCTTGTTTCTTTGTTTCACCGTGTTACTACTGCTGCAATACTACCACCATCAACTACACGCCGACAAGCTATTTTTACGGCACCGTTGCTACTGCTCATATATATTCATACCACCTGTATTTCACTATCTCTTCGCCGAACTAGTGCACCTATTTGGTGTGTTGGGGACACAAGAGACTTCTTGCTTTGTGGTTGCAGGGTTGCATGAGAGGGATATCTTTGACCTCTTCCTCCCTGAGTTCGATAAACCTTGGGTGATCCACTTAAGGGAAAACTTGCTGCTGTTCTACAAACCTCTGCTCTTGGAGGCCCAACACTGTCTACAGGAAAGGAGGGGGAACGTAGACATCAAGCATATTTTCTGGCGCCGTTCTTGCAGTGAGGAAAGGTAAAAGGTACTCACACTCCGTATCTCGGCTACTAAGCTATTTTCCGGCGTTGTAAGTACTCGAAGCTATTTCCTTTAGATCCTGCAATTGCAACTTTTTGTTTCTTGTTTACACTAGTAAGGCATAATGGACAACATCTGTGAGCTTTTTATTCTATTTCCTGAGTCAAGACATGAATGGTTTAATGCGAAAATTAAAAAACCCATGGAATCTTATTTGCATGCTAGTAGCAATGATATTAGTATGAACGCTTTGAACACCATTGTTGCTAATGATATGGAAAATTCTAAGCTTGGGGAAGCTGGTTTTGATGAGCATGATCTTTTTAGTCCCCCAAGCATTGAGGAGAAAATTTTCTTTGATGATACTTTGCCTCCTATTTATGATGATTATAATGATATTGGTCTTTTAGTGCCGCCTACTATGGAGAGTAATTTTTATGATGATAATACTATGCCTCCTACACTTGATGAGAATAATAATTATAGCTATTTTGTTGAATTTGCTCCTACTACAATTAATAAGAATAACTACGCTTATGTTGGGAGTAGTAATAATTTTATGCATGAGACTCGTGATAAGAATGCTTTGTGTGATAGTTATATTGTTGAGTTTGCTCATGACACTACTGAAAGTTATTATGAGAGAGGAAAATATGGTTGTAGAAATTTTCATGTTACTAAAACACCTCTCTATGTGCTGAAATTGTTGAAGCTATACTTGTTTTATCTTCCTATGCTTGTTACTTTGCTTTTCATGAACTTGTTTATTTACAAGATTCCTATGCATAGGAAGCATGTTAGACTTAAATGTGTTTTGAATTTTCCTCTTGATGCTCTCTTTTGCCTCAAATACTATTTCTTGCGAGTGCATCATTAAAACTGCTGAGCCCATCTTAATGGCTATAAAGAAAAGAACTTCTTGGGAGATAACCCATGTGTTATTTTGCTACAGTACTTTGTTTTATATTTGTGTCTTGGAAGTTGTTTACTACTGTAGCAACCTCTCCTTATCTTAGTTTTGTGTTTTGTTGTGCCAAGTAAAGTCTTTGATAGTAAAGTCAATACTAGATTTGGATTACTGCGCAGAAACTGTTTTCTTTGCTGTCACGAATCTGGGCAAAATTCTCTGTAGGTAACTCAGCAAATTATGCCAATTTACGTGAGTGATCCTCAGATATGTACGCAACTTTCATTCAATTTGAGCATTTTCATCTGAGCAAGTCTGGTGCCATTTTAAAATTCGTCTTTACGGACTGTTCTGTTTTGACAGATTCTGCCTTTTATTTCGCATTGCTTCTTTCGCTGTGTTGGGTGGATTTCTTTGTTCCATTACCTTCCAGTAGCTTTGAGCAATGTCCAGAAGTGTTAAGAATGATTGTGTCACCTCTGAACATGTGAGTTTTTGATTATGCACTAACCCTCTAATGAGTTTGTTTCGAGTTTGGTGTGAAGGAAGTTTTCAAGGGTCAAGAGAGGAGGATGATATACTATGATCAAGAAGAGTGAAAGCTCTAAGCTTGGGGATGCCCCGGTGGTTCACCCCTGCATATATCAAGAAGACTCAAGCGTCTAAGCTTGGGGATGCCCAAGGCATCCCCTTCTTCATCGACAACATTATCGTGTTCCTCCCCGAAACTATATTTTTATTCCATCACATCTTATGTGCCTTACTTGGAGCGTCTGTTTGTTTTTGTTTTTGTTTGTGTTTGAATAAATTGGATTACATCATGCTTGTGTGGGAGAGAGACACGCTCCGCTGGTTCGTATGAACACATGTGTTCTTAGCTCATAGTATTCATGGCGAAGTTTCTTCTTCGTTAAATTGTTATATGGTTGGAATTGGAAAATGATACATGTAGTAATTGCTATAAATGTCTTGGGTAATGTGATACTTGGCAATTGTTGTGCTCATGTTTAAGCTCTTGCATCATATGCTTTGCACCCATTAATGAAGAAATACATAGAGCATGCTAAAATTTGGTTTGCATAATTGGTCTCTCTAAGGTCTAGATAATTTCTAGTATTGAGTTTGAACAACAAGGAAGACGGTGTAAAGTCTTATAATGTTTACAATATGTCTTTTATGTAAGTTTTGCTGCACCGGTTCATCCTTGTGTTTGTTTCAAATAACCTTGCTAGCCTAAACCTTGTATCGAGAGGGAATACTTCTCATGCATCCAAAATCCTTGAGCCAACCACTATGCCATTTGTGTCCACCATACCTACCTACTACATGGTATTTCTCCGCCATTCCAAAGTAAATTGCTTGAGTGCTACCTTTAAATTCCATCATTTACCTTTACAATATATAGCTCATGGGACAAATAGCTTAAAAACTATTGTGGTATTGAATATGTACTTATGCACTTTATCTCTTATTAAGTTGCTTGTTGTGCGATAACCATGTTCCTGGGGACGCCATCAACTATTTCTTTGTTGAATATCATGTGAGTTGCTATGCATGTCCGTCTTGTCTGAAGTAGGGGTGATTTATCATGATCAAATGGTTTGAGTATGCATATTGTTAGAGAAGAACATTGGGCCGCTAACTAAAGCCATGATCCATGGTGGAAGTTTCAGTGTGGACAACAAACCTCACTCTCTTATGAGAATATTATCTGTTGTTGAATGCTTATGCATTAAAGAGGAGTCCATTATCTGTTGTCTATGTTGTCCCGGTATGGATGTCTAAGTTGAGAATAATCAAAAGCGAGAAATCCAATGCGAGCTTTCTCCTTAGACCTTTGTACAGGCGGCATAGAGGTACCCCATTGTGACACTTGGTTGAAACATGTGCTATGCTATGATAATCCATGTAAATCCAAGCTAATTAGGACAAGGTGCGGGCACTATTAGTATACTATGCATGAGGCTTGCAACTTGTAAGATATAACCTACATAATACATGTGCTTTATTACTACCGTTGACAAAATTGTTTCTTGTTTTCAAAACCAAAGCTCTAGCACAAATATAGCAATCAATGCTTTCCTCTGCGAAGGGCCTTTCTTTTACTTTATGTTGAGTCAGTTCACCTATTTCTCTCCACCTCAAGAAGCAAACACTTGTGGGAACTGTGCATTGATTCCTACATACTTGCATATTGCACTTATTATATTACTCTATGTTGATAATATCCATGAGATATACATGTTACAAGTTGAAAGCAACCGCTGAAACTTCATCTTCCTTTGTGTTGCTTCAATGCCTTTACTTTGAATTATTGCTTTATGAGTTAACTCTTATGCAAGACTTATTGATGCTTGTCTTGAAGTGCTATTCATGAAAAGTCTTTGCTTTATGATTCACTTGTTTACTCATGTCATATACATTGTTTTGATCGCTGCATTCACTACATATGCTTTACAAATAGTATGATCAAGATTATGATGGCATGTCACCCCAGAAATTATCTGTGTTATCGTTTTTACCGCTTTCGGGACGAGCAGAACTAAGCTTGGGGATGCTGATACGTCTCCGACGTATCGATAATTTCTTATGTTCCATGCCACATTATTGATGATTTCTACATGTTATATGCACACTTTATGTCATATTCGTGCATTTTCTGGAACTAACCTATTAACAAGATGCCGAAGTGCCGGTTCTGTTTCTGCTGTTTTTGGTTTCAGAAATCCTAGTAACGAAATATTCTCGGAATCGGACGAAATCAACGCCCAAGTTCCTATTTTCACCGGAAGCATCCGTAACACCGGGAAGGACCGGAGGGGGCATGGGCCCCCAGACCATAGGCCGGCGCGGCCCAGGCCCTGGCCGCGCCGCCTATGGTGTCGTCGCCTTCGACCCTCCTGCGCCGCCTCTTCTCCTATTTAAAGCCCCTGGATCGAAAACCTGATGCGTTCGACGAAACCCACGTAAACCTTCCAGAGCCGCCGCCATCGCGAAGCCAAGATCCGGGGACAGGAGTCTCTGTTCGGCACGCTGCCGGAGCGGGGAAGTGCCCGGAAGGCTTCTCCATCGACACCGCTGCCATCTCCATCGCCATCTTCATCACCGCTGCTGCTCCCATGAGGAGGGAGTAGTTCTCCATCGAGGCTCGGGGCTGTACCGGTAGCTATGTGGTTCATCTCTCTTCCATGTACCTCAATACAATAATCTCATGAGCTGCTTTACATGATTGAGATTCATATGAGTTTTGTATCACTACTATCTATGTGCTACTCTAGCAAAGTTATTAAAGTAGTTCTATTCCTCCTGCACGTGTGTAAAGGTGACAGTGTGTGCACCGTGTTAGTACTTGGTTTATGCTATGATCATGATCTCTTGTAGATTACGAAGTTAACTATTGCTATGATAATATTGATGTGATCTATTCCTCCTACATATGCATGAAGGTGACAGTGTGCATGCTATGTTAGTACTTGGTTTAATCTGTTGATCTATCTTACACTATAAGGTTACTTAAATATGAACAAATTGTGGAGCTTGTTAACTCCGGCATTGAGGGTTCGTGTAATCCTACGCAATGTGTTCATCATCCAACAAAAGTGTAGAGTATGCATTTATCTATTCTATTATGTGATCAATGTTGAGAGTGTCCACTAGTGAAAGTCTAATCCCTAGGCCTTGTTCCTAAATACTGCTGCGTTACTACTGCTTGTTTCTTTGTTTCACCGTGTTACTACTGCTGCAATACTACCACCATCAACTACACGCCACAAGCTATTTTACGGCACCGTTGCTACTGCTCATATATATTCATACCACCTGTATTTCACTATCTCTTCGCCGAACTAGTGCACCTATTTGGTGTGTTGGGGACACAAGAGACTTCTTGCTTTGTGGTTGCAGGGTTGCATGAGAGGGATATCTTTGACCTCTTCCTCCCTGAGTTCGATAAACCTTGGGTGATCCACTTAAGGGAAAACTTGCTGCTGTTCTACAAACCTCTGCTCTTGGAGGCCCAACACTGTCTACAGGAAAGGAGGGGGAACGTAGACATCACTTAACATTAGTCAAAAAGAACTCACAAGCTTATTGCAAACAACTAGCAGGTTCAACATTAAGAGCATGATTAAAATTTACTCCAAGGAGGGCCGTTCACGGCGGCACAAGTACCCCGCTAGCTCCCTCGACCTTCAGCACAACTTAGTTATTACGATGAACTCTTAGACATGGAAAGCTATCAAGTCCAACTACACCTTCAACTATTTAAGTAGAGTTTGTAGTACGGTACAAGCTTAAAGACAACAATCCACTACTAATTTTAACTTATTTATCCAGCAAGCTTTACCATCTAAATACCTCAAAACGTTTGCAAAGAATCAAGTTATTAAAGCTCAATGATCTACAAGATTATGCAAGTATTTCATTATACCACTACCACATGCAACATTTCCTGAACCGACCAAATAACAATGAACGAAGCAGTTTCAACCTTCGCCATGAACATTAAAAGCTAAGAACACATGTGTTCATATGAACCAGCGGAGCGTGTATCTCTCCCACACAAGGATGAACTTATTCAAACAAAACAAAAATAAAAACAAACAGACGCTCCAAGTAAAGTACATAAGATGTGACGGAATAAAAATATAGTTTCAATAGAAGAAACCTGATAAATTGTTGATGAAGAAGGGGATGCCTTGGGCATCCCCAAGCTTAGACGCTTGAGTCTTCTTGAAATATGCAGGGATGAACCACGGGGGCATCCCCAAGCTTAGACTTTTCACTCTTCTTAATCATATATCATCCTCCTCTCTTGACCCTTGAAAACTTCCTCCACACCAAACTCAAAACAATCTCATTAGAGGGTTAGTGCATAATCAAAAATTCACATGTTCAGAGGTGACACAATCATTCTTAACACTTCTGTACATTGCCCAAGGCTACTAAAAGTTAATGGAACAAAGAAATCCATCCAACACAGCAAAAGAGGCAATGCGAAATAAAAGGCAGAATCTGTCAAAACAGAACAGTTCGTAAAGACAAATTTTTTAGAGGCACCAGACTTGCTCAGATGAGAAAACTCAAAACTAATGAAAGTTGCGTACATATCTTAGGATCACTCACGTAAGTTGGCAGGTTTTTCTGAGTTACTTACAGAGAACACTGCCCAAATTCGTGACAGCAAGAAATCTGTTTCTGCGCAGAAATCCAAATCTAGTATCAACCTTCTATTAGAGACTTCACTTGGCACAACAATGCAATAAAATAAAGATAAGGATAGGTTGCTACAGTAGTAACAACTTCCAAGACTCAAATATAAAGCAAAAATTGTTGTAGTAAAATAAAAACATGGGTTATCTCCCAAGAAGTGCTTTCTTTATAGCCATTAAGATGGGCTCAGTAGTTTAATGATGCACTCGCAAGAAATAAGAGTTGAACCAAAAGAGAGCATCAAGAAGCAAATAAGAAACATTTTTAAGTCTAACCCACTTCCTATGAAAAGGAATCTTGTAAATAAACAAGTCATGTAGGCATAATGCAACAAGCATAGAAAGATAAAACAAGTGTAACTTCAAAAATTTCAGCATATAGAGAGGTGTTTTAGTAACATGAAAATTTCTACAACCATATTTTCCTCTCTCATAAAGATTTTCAGTAGCATCATAAACGAACTCAACAATATAACTATCACATGAAACATTCTTATCATGAGCTACATGCATAAAAGTATCATTACTCTCCACATAAGCATAATCAATTTTATTAGTTGTAGTGGGAGCAAATTCAACAAAGTAGCTATCATTATTATTCTCATCATCAAATATAGGAGGCATAGTATAATCATAATAAACTTTATCCTCCATAGTAGGTGGCACCAAAAGGCTTGTCGTCGTGGTGAACGAGCAGATGCCATAGGATGGCTTAGATTGGGGCCGAATGGACGCAAGAGGATTCGGGGGAGGGTTTGCGATCAGGTGGGAAGAGATTCCGGATGGTTTCCTCAAGAACTTGGCCAAGGCCAGAGGTTGAAGAAGAAAGACACAAGGAAGAACTCCCTCTAGATCACCATGTTCATAGATTCACACAAGTTACAGGCTCTGCCTTCCTACATACACGCGTACATACTTGCCCGTGAAGATGGGCTGCCCCCTCTCCTTATATAGGGGAGAGGGTGGCTTACACTGCAAGAAACCCTAATGGCATCTTTGACTGGACAAACTACTTTACAGAGTTACTGTACAAAGCTACTTTAGCTGCTCTTGTACAAAGCTACTTTAATCATAGATGACACCGGGGCCTTCTTTTATCATAGAAGGCGACGTCCCCGGCTTCTTTCTCCGTCACCTCTCTCTTTGGCGCCAGGGCTCTGAATAAAGTTACTTGGCTTAGCTCATCCTTGTCTTCTTGCTCTGAAGAGAATCTTTGACCAGTCCTGCCGACAGGCTCTCCTTTCCGGTATCTTTTATACCGGGTCCCGGCATACCCCTTTGGGGATACCGGCTTAGCCTTGCTCTCCCGGATTCCTACTAGGCTTCCGGCAAGAACATTAAACCGGTATCTCGATGGCTCAAACCATCCGGTTTGGCATGCCTTTGGCATACCGGGGGTTATCCCCCCAACATTAGTCCCCGAAGCTGGTATAGCCTGGAGGATTCTATCCTACAGACCATGCCAGGTTTTCATCTTTCTAAGATACCGGTTTAGTCACTCATCTCTTGAGCTTAGTTCCGGCACCTTTACCCTTGTTCCTTTTCTTCTGTTTGCAAGGCTCGTTCCGGCATCTCTTTTTTCCGGCACCACGTGTCTTTGCTCCTTCCTCGGCGAAGTCGAGAATATATCGGGCCCCGCGCCTGTCAGTGACATGCGCATCAGAATCGACGCGCCAGTGTCCGCTGTCACATCGTTTCGACTCCCGCGCACGCATTTAATGCACCGCAGCGGATCCCACTACCTCTTCGGGATCCCGCGTGCGCCTCCGTGTGGCCTCCGTTTTCGCGCGTGTATCCGTTCGCCACGTGGCGGCCCAAGGTGCGAACCGTCGCGGGCCGCGAGGCGAACCGCCGCGGCCCAGCGGTTCGCTGCCCACTTTCTCTCTCTTATATAAACGCAACTGCCCGTTCCTCTTCATCTTCTTCGCATTCTTCTCCTTCGCGCACAGAGCTCCACGCCTCTGCGCCTCCGCCGCTCTCCGTCCGCCGTCGCCCGTTCAAGCTCCGGTGCCCGGCGAACTCACGCCGTGCCGCCGCCGGACTTTGCTGTGCGGAGATCTTCGGCAGCAACTTCTTCGCGTCCGCCGCATTTGTGCTTCTTCGCGAGCTTCTCCGCCTCGCCGTCGACGGTGCTCGCCGGCGGCTGCAGACCCGCTTCTCCGCCAGCAAACTCTTTCCCCAGCGACCGCGCCGCTCAAGGTTGGTACTAATTTCTCTTTACTCGCCGTTCGCTTGCTTTCCAGATCTTGAGCCTTTGGTGTTCTTATTTGCTCCTTTTTCTTTGGTTTTCCTCTTACTCGTAGATCTTCACACGGGGTTGAAGTTTGGGATTCCTGTTTCTCCGCCCATCCTTGCGATGTCTGACGAGGGATCTTCCTCTGCATCCTCTTCTTCTCTTTCTCTCAAGCGCCGTAGACCTTCTCCCGGTGAATCTACGGCCTCAGATCCAATGGAAACCGATTCCGGCAACCAGCAGGAATCCGGTGACCCCCAAGAGTCCGGCGGCCACCTAGAATCCGGTAGCTTTAGCCAAGCTTCCGGTAGCCAAGAGGCCAGTGGCTCTGGTCAAGCCTCTAGCAGCTCCAGCCAATCTTCCGGCGAGGAGCCTTCCCCAACCACCCGCGGAGCCTGGATGGGCTCCTCGTTCTTGAGTTTGAGATCGATTGGCTGTACCGGTCTCGGAGGATTCCGGAAGGAGTTGCTGCCGGATTCCGGATAACGAGATCGAACCGGATCCGGAAGACGACGAGCATGTTGTTTTTCTCGCTCACTTTGAGCGCGGCCGGCCTTCCGCCTCTACTTTTTTCCGGGATTTCCTGGATTTCTACGATCTCCAACCTCACCACCTTCCTGGCAACGCCCTTTTCTATCTTTCTTGTTATGCCACCTTCATGGAGGCTTACATCGGCATTCGTCCCACTCGTGAGACGTTTGCCCGTTTCTTCAACCTGCGGATCAACTCCGTCCAGGGCAAGGAGATCCCCAAGCCCAAGCCGCCCGTGCAGTGCGGCTCCTGCATCGTCGGCTCCCGCCAAGGGAGCACTTTTCTTAAGCTTTCCGACCTCGAGTCTTGCCGCACCTGGCAAGGAACTTTCTTTTACGTGAAGAACACCGGCCGCGCTGATCGCATCAATCTTCCTCCATATCAAGCGGGGCCCCCGGAGAACCAACTGGAGCTACAACCCAAGGACGGAACACGCCGAAACCAACCGGGTAGTGCGTTTCTTGGCCTCTCTGAAGAAGGAGACCAACATCTGTTCTGACGATATCATCCGGACTTTCATATCGCGCCGGGTGCTTCCTCTGAAGCGCCGCGCACATAGGATGAGCGAGATGTATGGCCCAGGCGATCCTACCAAGATCACAGGCCGCGCTCTCAGCAAGAAAGACGTTGTTCTCAAGGCCAAGCAGATTTGTCAAACTGCTATGCCTTTTGCGTGGGAATGGGGCCTCCTTCCCCTCAGTTTCTCTAACCGTCCGACCCAAGAAGTAAGAGATTGCGCAATTTGGGGTTGTCTTTGCCGGTAAGTTTCTGCTTTTGCTAACCATCTTTTTTACCTTGTTTCAGGCCAGGGACCGCTTCCCCTCTATCCAGGCAGAGCCGCGAGGACCTCTTCGGAAGCGTGCCTTTGACTCCTTCGACCCGGATCCCTACATCTTTTGGAAGGATCTGAAGATGGGGAAGACTCCGGCTGCGCGCCTTGGCCGGGACCCGCCGAAGCCCACCGGAAACCCGGAGGAGCTGGTTGTGCTCGAGGTATTTTCTTTTCCGGCTTCTTATACTTTGCCATTATCGCTTTCTTGCGAATTGCTTCTTAGCCATATCCAACTCACAGATCCACGAGCGCGTGCCGCCCCTGCGCGCCGAGGCCGGCACTGAGTTTGTGGACAAACTCATGGCCCAGGGCCAGAAGAACAAGCAGCCTGCATCTACTGCCGGCTCCAGCCATGCTCCTCCCTCCAAGCGCTTCCGGACGGAGCCCGTGGGGGAGAAAGAAGTGGGCGTGCGCCGCTACGGGCGCAAAGCGATGCCAACCGCTTCCGGGTAATTTCATTTTCCGGCTTGCCTCCTTTTTTGCTAAGTTCTTTTTCCGGTTGCTTCTTCTCAACCACTTGTCTTTTTTCTTTTTCTCAGCCCCGCTCTCAAGCTTGGCCCAAGGCCATCGGGCTCTGAGGGATCCGCAAGGACCTCAACCCCTCCTCCTCGTTCAAGCCCGGCACCATCTGGTGCCGGCTACCTCTCTGCCTCCCTTTCGGGGCACAACAAGTCGGGCGTGCGGCCCCTTCACTGTCAGATCACCGCACGGAGGAGGATCTTTCCTTCCTCCCGGAACATCAAGACACCGGCGCCAGCAACACCGGCGCCGGAGAAGAAGAAGCTGCCGGGCGGGCGGAGCCTTTTGCTCCTCCCGTCCTTGAAAAGACAACTTCCGCGCCGGAATCTTCCGCGCCGGAAGGTTCTAACACGGGTGACGCTCCTAGCGCTCCCCCTTCTCCACGCACCATCCTCATGCCTCCGCCGGAGGCTGCTCGCGCCCAGCCCTCCAAGGCCGCTCCTGGCGCGCCGCCGGCTAAGACTTCCGGGGCCTCTTCTACCGCGCCGCCGCCCAAGCCCTCCAAGCTCATCAAGGGGAAGGCGACGGCCTCCAGCGCCCCTTCGGGCGGCCAGCAGCCCTTGGTGCTGCACGTCTCCAAGGCTGCCAAAAGCGCCAGCATGAAGGCCACCGGCCTCCTCGGCCGCATTACGGAGTTCCAGCGCCAAGGCCGGGACCTGGGGCACCTCCTGCCGTATGCCCAAAAGTGGAACGCCGCGGACATCACTCCGGCGACCCGCGGCATGGGCAAGGATCGGCTGCCGGCACCTGATCCTGTCGGGGATCGGTGTTCTGAGGAGCACTTCATGCGGCTCCGGGCTGCCGTAAAAGAGCTTGACAGCGCGTGGTACGATTCCACGAACAATCTGACGGTATGTTCTATTAACTTTCAACCTTTGCCGGTTTCTTTGTTTCCGGTTCTGCTTTATCTTTTCCTTAGTTTTCATGCCGGTTTCTCTCTTGTCTATCTTCCCAGTCCCCGAGTTTTGTGGTGAGAGCGCAGCTCTTAGCGCAAAACTTAACTTAAGTTTTTAGCGTGAAACCGGCCTTTGCCCGATCCCGAGTTTCGGGTTAAACATCTTCTCCTTAACACATAATTTACTTTAGAAACGCGCAAAACCGGCACTGCCAGTCCCCGAGTTTCGGGTTAAGAACTTTGTTCTTAGCGCAAAACTTTATCTTAACAACGCGCAAAACCGGCACTGCCAGTCCCCGAGTTTCGAGTTAAGAACTTTGTTCTTAGCGCAAAACTTATCTTAAAAATGCGCAAAACCGGCACTGCCAGTCCCCGAGTTTCGGGTTAAGAACTTTGTTCTTAGCGCAAAACTTAACTCATTTTTTCTTTTTCTTGAACAGGTCACCGCTGACACCCGGAAGGCCCTCTTCGAGGAGCTTTTATGGGAGCACCGGGAGCTCGCTGAGGCACACGACAAGTGCCAAGGTGAGTTTTTTATTCTACCGGCATCTTTGCTACCGGAAACCTTTTTTCCTTGTGACACTTACAATTTCTGTTCAACAGTGATCCCGGAAGCTTCCATCGATGCTCTCAAGGAGCAGCTCGCCACGGCCCAACGTACTATTTTTTCCTTTCTCCTTTGAACTTGGTTTCTTTTCAGTTTTACTAGTGTAACCTTGCTAACACTCATTTTTCCGGTTACAGGGGAGAAGGATGAGCTCAGCCGGCAGCACCAGGAGGAGCTGAACGCCCTCAAGACCAGCTACCAGGAGCTCAAGTCTCAGTTGATTCAGCTGGGGCTTGACCACGCCAAGGCCCTCAAGGCCGCTGAAGTGACCGCAGCGGCCAAGTTGGACGAGGAGGAGGGTGAAGCCGAAGAAGAGGTCCTGGGCGATGCTGGTGCCGGCGATGCTCCTCCAGAAGCCCCTGCTGCATGATGATTTCCTTTGAAGTGTTTGCTCATTATATCTGTTGGTCCTGTTGCTTTAAGACAATATCTGTTAAATTCTGCCCCGGAATGCCGGGGCTTATGATGTAAAACTTAAGTTTGCCTGTGGTTGTGCTACAACATTTCCTGCCGGTAAGTTATACCGGTAGCTAAGTACTTATGAGTTTGCCTTAGCATATTTTGCTTTTGGTTCCGCTTTTATCCTGCACTGCAAAGATTTCTCAATTGCTTCCGCATCCAATTTGATGCATACTTGGTTCTTTTGCCTTGGCTCTGCCTGCCTTCTCTGGGCGTTCTTTGGCGTATGAGCACAAGGTTCTTTCACCAAACAAGCATCTTCTTGAACTTAGAAATAACTTTGAAATTTTGCAAAAAACCGGTTTAACCGGGGTTAATTAAATTTTTCAGATTGTTCTTTCCTGCTCTTCCTTTTCGCAGTTCATGTGCTTATCCCCTACCGGTTTATCTTGCTTGCCATGAAGCCGGTTTGCGGACAGCAGCAGAGTCGAAGACTCCGGTAGGATTTAGCACACTACTAAACCGGAAAGAAAAAACATTCAATAAGCAACCGGTAAACTGAAAAAATAGACAAGTTACATGCAACTTAAGTTGGGGTAGTCCCCGAGATTCACTCAAGGTTCCGGCATCTTTTATTCATAGCATATAAGGTACAAAAAGGAACTTCTTACACCACCACTTCAAGAGTAGAAAGGACGCAACAGAGCTACGTTCCATGGACGCTTGCTCTCCTCGCCGGACCTGTCCGCCTTTCCTTTCTTCCATTCCTGTGCATCTATCAAGTAGTATGCATCATTGTGAAGCACCTTGCTTACAATGAAGGGACCTTCCCACGGTGGCAAAAGCTTATGCCGGCCTTGATCTGTTGCACGGGCGAAGTACAAGATCTCCTTCCCGGAAAACTCTTGGGTTAACCTTAGGTTATGATAGCGTCTTAGGTTTCTTTGGTAAATGGCTGTTCTTGCCAAAGCCAGCTCTCTTGCTTCTTCTAGCAAGTCCACATCGTTTTCTCTGGCCTCTTTGACCTCTTGCTCGGTATAGAGCTGTACCCTTGGTGAATCATGGATGATATCGGTTGGTATCACCGCTTACGCTCCATAAACCATGAAGAAGGGAGTGTATCCGGTAGACCGGTTTGGAGTTGTTCTTATACTCCACGATCGATGGTAGCTCATCGAGCCAACATCCCGGTGACTTTTCCACCGCATCAATGAGTCTAGGCTTGATACCTAAAGCACCAAGGCATTCATTCTTTCTACTTGGCCATTGCCCTGTGGATGTGCCACTGAGCACAAATCCAACCGGATGTTCTTTTCTTCACAGAACCTTTTGAACTCACCTTGAGCAAAGTTGGTTCCGTTATCAGTGATGATGCTGTGCGGGTATCCATACCGCAAAATGACATCTTTCAAGAATTTCACAGCTGTATGCCCATCACACTTTGCGATAGGTTTTACTTCCAGCCACTTGGTGAACTTATCCACCATGACCAAGATGTGAGTCATGCTACTTCTTGCAGTTTTGAATGGTCCAACCATGTCAAGGCACCAAACAGCGAATGGCCATGTTAGCGGTATTGTCTTTAAACCGGATCTTTGGGGTATGGTTTTGCTTGGCGTACCTCAGCGGCCGTTGCATTTTCTTACCAAATCCTCAGCGTCCTCCAAAGCAGTGGGCCAATAGAACCCATGCCGGAATACTTTTGCTACCAAAGCCCTTGATGAAGCATGATGCCCACATTCTCCTTGGTGAATTTCCTCAAGCATTTCTTTTCCTTCCTCCGGTTCCACACATCTTTGAAGGACACCGGTAACGCTTCTCTTGTACACCTCACCATTGATGAATGTGTAAGCTTTGGACCTTCTTTGTATCCTCCTTGATTCATTTTCGTCGGTAGGCAAGGTGCCGCTGATCAGGAATTCCTTAATAGGTTTAACCCATGATGGTATTTCTCGAACCAAAAACACCGGTGCATCTATCTCCATGCTATCTACCAGCATCGTTTCTTCCGGTATGGGTACAGCAGTCCCGAGCCTACCGGAGCAGTCCCCGAGCTTGCCGGAGCAGTCCCCGGGTTCCCTTCATCGATATCCATGGGTACTACGTGTGACTCTGGTACAAAAATTGATTCTGATTCCGGGCTCGGCTTGATCGATGGCACTCTTAGGTGAGCCAAAGCTATTCCGGGAGGAATTTCTTGCCTAGATGAGCCCAGCTTGGACAAAGCATCCGCGGCCTCATTTTCTGCTCGCGGCACATGGTGAAACTCACATCCTTCGAAGAATCCGGCAATCTTTTGCACGTGAAACCGGTACGAGGCCATGTTGGCGTCTTTCGCATCCCAATCTCCTGAGCACTGCTGTACCACAAGGTCTGAATCGCCATAGCAAATGATCCGGTGTGCACCGATTTCTTTTGCGACCTTAAGCCCATGGATCAAAGCTTCATATTCAGCGACATTGTTCGATGCCCTGAAATGTACTTGCAAAACATACCGGAGGTGGTCTCCTTTTGGTGAAGTAAGCACCACACCGGCACCTAGACCTTCCTTGAGCTTAGATCCATCAAAGTGCATCTTCCAGTATTCTATCCTCTGATCTGGCGGTTTGTATTGCATCTCCGCCCAATCAACAAGGAAATCAGCCAAAGCCTGTGATTTTATGGCATCTCTTCTTTCATATACCGGCACGTACGGTGATATCTGGATCGCCCATTTTGCAATCCGGCCGCTGGCATCTTTGTTGCACATGATGTCGGAAATTGGTGCTTCACTCACCACCTTCATGGGGTGCTCCTCAAAGTAGTGCTTGAGTTTTGTGGCGGCCATGTACACGCCATAAGTCATTTTACGGAAGTGAGGGTAGTTTTGTTTTGAGAGGGAGAGCACCTCGCTCAAGTAGTATACCGGCCTCGGACGGTTTTTCTTCCTCTTCTCTTTCAACCACAACCACTACACTCACAACCCGGTTTGTTGCTGCTATGTATAACAGCATAGGCTCCCTTTCTAGAGGTGAAGCCAGTATGGGTGCTGTGGCTAGCATCGTTTTTAGCTCCTTAAACGCTGCGTCTGCCTGAGGGGTCCCACGAACGTGTCGATTTCTTCATGAGAGCATAGAGTGGCGAGCTTTTTCTCCCAACCTGCTTACAAACCGGCTCAGCGATGCCAAGCTTCCGGTAAACTTTTGCACATCTTTTAACTCTCGAGGGATAGCCATTCTTTCTATCGCCGGATCTTTACCGGATTAACCTCTATGCCCCGGCTTGAAACCAGGAAACCGAGCAGCTTGCGGCGGGGACACCAAAGGTACATTTTGCCGGATTGAGTTTCATCCGGAACCGCCTTAGGTTATCGAATGTTTGCCGGATGTCATCGATTAAAGTGTTTTTTACCTTAGTTTTTATCACGATGTCATCCACATAGACTTGCACATTTTTTCCAATTTGATCAAACAAGCATTTTTGCATACAGCGGCTGATACGTTGCACCGGCGTTGCGCAACCCAAAAGGCATAGTGACATAGCAATAAGCCCCGTGCGGGGTGATGAACGCAGTTTTATTTGATCTTCCTTTTTAAGGGAATTTGGTGGAAACCGGAATAGGCATCCAGGAAGGACAACAACTCACACCCAGCAGTTGAATCAATCACTTGATCGATTCGTGGCAAAGGAAAAGGATCTCTTGGGCAAGCCTTGTTCAGGTTGGTGTAGTCGATGCACATGCGCCACACCTTCGGAGCTTTTGCCTCCAGGTTCTCATCTTTCTTCTTTTCAACCATTACCGGATTGGCCAGCCACTCTGTGTGCGTGACCTCCACAATGAATCCGGCAACAAGCAGCTTGGTTACTTCTTCTCCTATGATCTTTCTTCTGTCTTCAGCGAACCGACGCAGTTGGTTGCCGCACCGGCTTGGCATCTTTCCGGACGTTTAGAGAGTGCTCAGCCAGCTCCCTCGGAACACCTACCAAATCATCGATTGACCAGGCAAAGATATTCCGATTCTCACGGAGGAAGGCGACGAGCGCGCTTTCCTATGCTTGATCAAGGCCGGCGCCGATACGAACGGTGCGCTGCGGGTAAGCCGGATCCAGCACAATGTTCTTTGTTTCATTGGTTGGCTTGAATGCCGGTGTGCCCATGTTTTCACTCATTGCCGCCAAACTCATTTGTGAGGATTGAGCCAGCGCAACAGCTGTCTGCATTCTTTTCTTTTCCTCCGCGATCACCAGCGATTCTGCTAGGTTTGATCCGTGAGATGCGATTTCGGTGAGATCTTATAGTTTCCCACCACAGTCAATGGCCCACGAGGTGCCGGCATCTTCATCTTGAGGTAAGCCGTATGAGTGGTTGCCATGAAAGCAGCCAACGCCGGTCTCCCCAGCAATGCATGGTAGGGACTGTCCAGATCCACCACCTCAAACTCCAGATTTTCCACCCGGCAATTGTCACGTCCTCCAAATGCCACGTCCACCCGAACTTTTCCTATCGGGGCACGGGACAAGCCAGGGACGATCCCATGGAACGTTGTGCGCGTTGGCTGAAGCATGTTTTCTGTTATGCCCAGCGTTTGCATGGTGTGCTTGTACATGATGTTGATGCTACTGCCATTGTCTATCGGCACCTTGCTGAACTTCACTCGAGTTTGCGGCCCTTTCATGATCGGGTCCACAACAAGAGCATATCCACCGGATTCGGCATGATCTTTGGGTGATCCTTGGATGACCAGGTAATTTTCTGATTGGACCACATCATGTACTTGGGAACTAGGCATCACGGCATTGACCTCCATGGAGCGCCGGTGTACACTTTGCCGGTCTGTTGGCTCGGTGACAAAGACAACACAGCACAGATGCGGATCTTCGTAAACATTCCGGCCTAAAGGTGCCGGTGGAGGTGGCTGGTTATCATTTTGCTCCACCGGTTAACTTGCTGAATCTGCTGCCGGTTTGGCTGCACCGGTAAAGCGTTTGCCGGTAAGTGGTGGTGGTGGCGGTAGGCTGTTGTTGCTGCCGCGGCATGTCTTGCGGTGGCCGCGCATCTTTCACTGTTCCTTTTTGCATCAAGTACTTGGTCCAGGTACAATCCTTCGTCGAGATGGTTTGACGGATGTGCCGGATTCGGCGTGTGCCACCGGCAAGGTTGATCCATGGCAGCTTCCATGGTGTATTTCGCGGGTTCTTGCCGGTTCTTCTTCCGGACCCAGGGTTTCTTTTCCACCCATTGTTTCTTAGGACCCGCCCATGGCTGCGATCCGGTTTTTGCCTCTGGCTGTCGCTGGCCTCAAAGTTTTCCTGCACGGCAGCAACTTGCTGCGGACCGTACCTTCGATCCGGAAAATCTTCCCTTCTTTTGTTATTCCGGTTGTCCGGTGTTGTTCGTGGCGCAGCTGTTCCGGCTCGGTTGCCTTTGCCGGTTGCGTTGGGTCTCCCAACGCATAGCTATCCGCCACACGTATCATCTCTGCCAACGTTGTCGGCATGTTGCGCTGCAACTTTTGCCACAACGGTGAACCTCTCTGCATCCTTTGCTAAACCAAGCAATGGCTTGTGCCTCGATCACCCCCTCACAGGAGTTCCTTGTGGTGTTCCACCGGGCTAGATAATCCCGGTCTGTTTCGTTCGGGCGCTGCACGCACGAGCAAGTTGCTGCGGCCTGTTTGGCCTCTGATAGGTGCTGCTGAAATTGCTCACAAAGGCCTCCTCAAAATCCAGCCAGCCATTTATGCTTCCTGCCGGCAAGTTGTTTAGCCAGATTCTTGCCGGTCCAACCAAAAACGATGGTATGATCCTCACGGCCCAACGCCGGTTTCCTCCTCTGCTACGGTTCCTCCACCGCCGCAACGTATACCGCGGTCACGTAATCCGCGAGCCAATCTTCCGGCTTCGTGGTGCCGTCATACGTCTTTGTGTCACGGGGCAACATAAAGTTGCGAACTGGTGGTTTTTCTTTCATGATCCTTGGGCCAAAACACTTTGGACCTGGAGGACCTTCCTCCTCGATCATTTCGACAAGTATACTCTATCCAGACGGTGCCTCGCATCCCGTTCCGGTAAGTATCTCTCTCCCAGGCGTTCTCCCAATGGGTTCCGGTATGCTGCCGGTTTCGTGGAATCGGCTTCATCGTGACATTCCGGTACCGCGGCCCTTGCCTGCCGATACCTTGGGGGATCTATTTCCTCCTCCTCGTACGCTGCCCTTGCAGCTCGATAGTTTTGCCCGGTCTCATATCTACCGGCATGATTGTTTCCGGCATAGCCTGCGGCGTAGCCTCGCTCTGCCCCTTGGCTTTTTCTACCGGCATCGTGTTGCCCGGCTTGTTGCTTTCCGGCAAGAAGCTGGATCGTACACGGTCATCTGTTGCGCATTCACTTCTTTTTCTCTCCTTCTATCCGGATGGGGGACGAAGCCTGCCCATGGGATTTGCTACCGGCATTCTTTGTTGAACGCGCGGATTTTGAGGCCGCTGCCTTGTTCGGCTTAGCCAGCTGCTCAGCATTTTGCTGCTCAATGGTTTCCGGCAGCTCTCTAACACGCTCTTGCTGCTTTACCAAAGCCTCTCCGGAAAGCGACTCGCACAGCTCTACGGCGGCCTTAGCAGCTTTTATAGTTTTATCCGGGCTGCTATACTTAGGCTTTTCCACGATGCTAACAGATGCGAGGCGCTCTTGCCGGTAAGAATCTCTTTGCGCAAATCTTGATCTAGGTTGCGAGCTTTTAGCCGGTTTTCCGGCATCCTAGCAGCATGCGCGCTAACAGAAGCAAAGCCATGGGCAGCGTTATACTCACGTACGGTTAGGTTCAGCTCGCGCTGCGCCCTGACGATGTCCTTGCCGCTCTCCGGCATCTTCGGCGCTGCGCCTCCAGCTCCGCACGAGCCGCTGCCGGATCGATGTTCTGCGCGATGGGGGTGGCGAGGGCGTTCATCGCCGCCCGGAGCGGTGTCTCCGGTGGCGCGGATGATGCTCCCGCTGCGCCTGCGCCGCGCTCCAGCGGTGGCTTAGCCGCACGGGTCGAAACCGCGCGACCGGCACCTTCAGCCGCAACCTCCTTTCCTGCACCAGCCACACCGGTCATCATTACCTCGGCGCTGCCGGCGGCGCGGCCAGCACAGAGCCATCTTGGCGGGTCTGGTGCCACCAGCACCGGCGAGAGGCGCTGGCGCACGGGGACGGTGCCGAAGTAGACGCGATGGCTGCCGAACTCGATGATGCGGCCGTTCTTGGGAAGACGCCGCCGTTGGCGAAGCAGCCGCGTTGTCGTTGATGAAGTCCATGGCGTAGATGCTCTGCACCAACGCGGACACCGTACGCTCGCCGGAGATCTCGAGAACGCCCGCCCGAATGTGAACTCCATCAAGCGCCACTTCATGCCCCACGGTGGGCGCCAAGCGTCATCGTGGTGAACGAGCGAGATGCCATAGGATGGCTTAGATTGGGGCCGAATGGACGCAAGAGGATTCGGGGAGGGTTTGCGATCCGGTGGGAAGAGTTTCCGGAGGGGTTCGTCAAGTACTTGGCCAAGGCCGCAGGTTGAAGAAGAAAGACACAAGGAAGAACTCCTCTAGATCACCATGTTCATAGATTCACACAAGTTCTGAGGCTCGCCTTCCTACATACACGCGTACATACTTGCCCGTGAAGATGGGCTGCCCCCTCTCCTTATATAGGGGAGAGGGTGGCTTACACGCAAGAAACCCTAATGGCATCTTTGACTGGACAAACTACTTTCTGATTCTTGTACAAAGCTACTTTAATCAGCTCTTGTACAAAGCTACTTTAATCATAGATGACACCGGGGCCTTCTTTTATCATAGAAGGCGACGTCCCCGGCTTCTTTCTCCGTCACCTCTCTCTTTGGCGCCAGGGCTCTGAATAAAGTTACTTGGCTTAGCTCATCCTTGTCTTCTTGCTCTGAAGAGAATCTTTGACCAGTCCTGCCGACAGGCTCTCCTTTCCGGTATCTTTTATACCGGGTCCCGGCATACCCCTTTGGGGATACCGGCTTAGCCTTGCTCTCCCGGATTCCTACTAGGCTTCCGGCAAGAACATTAAACCGGTATCTCGATGGCTCAAACCATCCGGTTTGGCATGCCTTTGGCATACCGGGGGTTATCCCCCCAACAAGGCTACTGTCATTATAATCATCATAAATAGGAGGCAAAGTATCGTCAAAGAAAATTTCCTCCTCCATGCTTGGGGGACTAAAAATATCATGCTCATCAAAACCAGCTTCCCCAAGCTTAGATTCTTCCATAGCATTATCAATAATAGTATTCATACTAATAACATTGCTACTAGCATGCAAATTAGGTTCCATAGGTTTTTTAATTTTCGCATCAAACAATCCATATCTTAACTCAGGAAATAGATTAAAAAGCTCATAGTTGCTTTCCATTATGCCTTACTAGTGTTTAACAAGAAACAAAAAGATGCAATTGCAGGATCTAAAGGAAATAGCTTCGAGCACTCACAACGGTACCAGAAAAGTGTTTGGTTACCTGGGACCGGAGTGTGAATGCCTTTTACCTTTCCTCCCCGGCAACGGCGCCAGAAAAGTGCTTGATGTCCACGCACGCTTCTATTCCTGTAGATAGTGTTGGGCCTCCAAGAGCAGAGGTTTGTAGAACAGCAGCAAGTTTCCCTTAAGTGGATCACCCAAGGTTTATCGAACTCAGGGAGGAAGAGGTCAAAGATATCCCTCTCAAGCAACCCTGCAATCACGATACAAGAAGTCTCTTGTGTCCCCAACACACCTAATACACTTGTCAGATGTATAGGTGCACTAGTTCGGCGAAGAGATAGTGAAATACAAGTGGTATGAATGAATATGAGTAGTAGCAACGGCGCCAGAAAAGTGCTTGTTGGCGTGCAGTAAGTAAAGATGCAGCAGAACAGTAAATAAGCGATGATTGCAGTATTAGGAAACAAGGCCTAGGGATCATACTTTCACTAGTGGACACTCTCAACATTGATCACATAAATAAATAAGTTCTCTTCTCTTATGCTACTTCTACACTCTCTTGTTGGATGATGAACACCATTCATTGCGTAGGGCTACAAGAGCACCTCAATGCCGGAGTTAACAAGCTCCACAACAATCGATGTTCATATTTAAGTAACCTTAGAGTGCATGATAGACCATTGCAATTATACCGAGTACTAACATAGCATGCACACTGTCACCTTCAGACTATGAAAGGGGGAATAGATCGCATCAATACTATCATAGTAATAATTAACTCCATAATCTACAAGAGATCACAATCATAACCTATGCCAAGTACTACATGATGCACACACTATCACCGTTACATCATGGAGGAGGAATAGAGTACTTTAATAACATCACTAGAGTAGCACATAGATTGATAGTGATACAAAGCTCATCATATGAATCTCAATCATGTAAGGCAGCTCATGAAATCATTGTATTGAAGTACATGGGAGAGAGATTAACCACATAGCTACCGGTATAGCCCTTAGCCTTGATGGAGAACTACTCCCTCCTCATGGGAGACAGCAGCGTTGATGAAGATGGCGGTGGTGTCGATGGAGATGCCTTCCGGGGGCACTTCCCCGTCTCGGCGGCGTGCCGGAACAGAGAGTTGTGTCCCCCGAATCTTGGCTTCGCGATGGCGGCGGCTCTGGAAGGTTTCTCGTACCGTGGCTTATTCGTATCGAAGATTTAGGTCAGGGGGCTTCTTATAGGCGAAGAGGCGGAGTCGGAAGGCTGACGGGGCCACCACACAGTAGGGCGGCGCGCCTGGCTCCTTGGTCGCGCCGCCCACGCGTGCGGGCCCCCTGTGGCCCTCCTCTGGTCCCGCTCGGGTGTTCTGGAAGCTTCGTGCAATTATAAGATGTTGGGCGTTGATTTTGTCCAATTCCGAGAATATTTCCTTACTAGGATTTCTGAAACCAAAAACAGCAGAAAACAGGAACTGGCACTGCGGCATCTCGTTACTAGGTTAGTTCCAGAAAATGCATCAAAACGATATAAATTGTGTATAAAACATGTAGGTATTGTCATAAAACAAGCATGGAACATAAGAAATTATAGATACGTTGGAGACGTATCAAACGTCATCTCCATGGGCTCCTCCAGATACGCATATGCATCCAAACGGGAGGGCGGGTGAGGAACAAAATCGACTAGACCAGTTTCGATCTGTTTACCTCCGTCCATCGCGTTGCTCGCAGTTGACGAAGTCGACGATCTTGAACGTGCCATCGAGATCAGCTCCTTGTCGCCTCTAATTCCCACAGACGGCGCCAATTGACAAGGGATTAACTTATCAATGCCTACAGATTGTAGACTAGGGTTTAGCTGGAAGTAGAGGGCAAGTAGATCTCGAAGGTTTCAGCCGAAAAGTACTCGACGATTATGAAAACTAGGGTTACGTGAAACAATGAGTCGATCCTCTCTTTGTCCCTCGACTCCCCCTTATATAGGAGGCGGAGCCGAGGGATTCGTAATACACAAGTTACAGAGTCTGGGAGGATTTCTAACATGTCCCGTAATAATTACAAGTCTATATTTCCTAATACAACTCTAACTTTCCTTGGTACTAATCTGGGCTTCCAAACTTCATATTCTTCGACTCGTGGGCCTTTAGTAAACCCTGGGTACCATCTTTGGCAGGCCCATTGGGGATGCCTGTGTCAACCACCTCAACTTGGATCCAGTAGCAAGGTCAATCAAACAACCTTTATGGCGTTTTTCGGAACCAAACCGCAAAGCTATGCTGTCAGAAATTGATCGACTCAGAGAAGCTGGTTTTATCAAAGAGTTACATACAGAGGCCACATGGGTAGCTAACCCAGTGTTGGTGCTGAAGAAAAACACAAAAGTCCTTCGCATGTGCGTCGACTTCATGTGTCTCAATAAACATTGTCCAAAGGATCACTTTCCCCTCCCAAGGATCGATCAAATCTTCGACTCCACGGCAGGTTGCGTACGTCTTTCCTTCCTGGACGCATATTCTGGTTATAACCAGATCAGGTTAAAAGAAGATGATGAAGTCAAAACAGCCTTTATAACACCTTATGGCGTGTTCTGCTATAGAACAATGCCCTTCGGACTGAAAAATGCGGGAGCAACATACCAGCGGATGATGCAGAAGTGTCTAGCCACGCAGATTGGCAAGAACGTCCAAGTATATATCGACGATGTCGTCATAACAACAAAGAAAGGGAACACCTTGATCGAGGATCTGAAAGAAACTTTCGACAACCTTGACAGGTTTTGTCTCAAATTGAACCCGACAAAGTGTTCTTTCGGTGTTCCTGCAGGGGAACTCCTCGGGTTCCTAGTCTCGGCACGAGGAATCGAGGCCAATCCTGAAAAGATACAAGCTATCGTGACAATGAGGAAGCCAACAAAGATAAAGGAGATACAACAGCTAACGGGGCGAGTCGCAGCTCTGAGCAGATTCGTCGCCAGGCTAGGAGAAAAAACACTGCCGTTTTACGCTTTGATCAAACAAGGAGAGAAATTCTAGTGGAACGAGGAGGCAGATAGAGCTTTCGAAGATCTTAAGCGCACAATCTCGACATCACCAATCTTGGTGGCGCCTAAGGAAAAGGAACCTCTCCTGCTATACATTGCAGCCACGCCTCAGGTGGTTAGCATAGTCCTCGTGGTCGAAAGAGAAGAAGAAGGCAAACTCCATGGAGTGCAGAGGCCAGTATACTTCGTCAGCGAAGTCTTATCACCCTCAAAACAGCGGTACCCGCAGTACCAAAAGTTAGCATATGGAGTGTTCACTACTGCAAGAAAATTGCGACACTATTTTTCGACGCATCCGATAATAGTAGTCAATGAGGCGCCTTTATCCAAAATATTAAACAATCCAGAAGCTACGGGTCGTGTCTCCCTTTGGGGAATAGAGCTTTCCCCTTGGGACATCACATACGAGAAGAGAAAAGCAATAAAGTCGCAGATCTTACCACACTTCATCGTAGAGTGGATGGAGCTGCAAAATACGGGACCACTAGATTTATCGAGAACGTGGACCATGAACTTCGACGGGTCCAAGAGATTAGAAGGAGCTGGAGCTGGTGTCATACTAGTATCACTTCAAGGCGACAAATTGAAATATGTGTTGCAGATGATGTTTCCAAACGCATCTAATAACGAGGCAGAATACGAAGCACTTATACACAGGATGAAGATGGCGAAAGCTTGCGGAGCAACTCAATTAAAAATCTTCGGTGACTCGCAGCTGGTGGCTCAACAGGTGATGAACCAGTGCGACGCAGTCAATGACAGCATGATAGCATACAAAGAAGTATATAATGAACTTGAGAGGTTGTTCGACGGTTGCAAAGTAAACCATATCAGCAGACTTAGCAACGAAGAAGCCGACGTTCTCGCAAACATCGGGTCGCAGTGTCTAGCAATACCACCTGGTGTGTTCTGGGAAGAGATAGCTGAAAGATCAACCAAGGCGAAGAAGCCGCAGAAGAAGGCGAAGGATGAGAAACCCTCGGGGGCTCCAACAGCACCACCGCAAGATGAGGAAGAACCACACATAGTGATGATGGTACAAATTCCTTGGATGCAGTCTTACATAGCATATATCCTGAGGAAAGAACTACCCGACGATCCAGTGGAAGCAAGGCGAGTTATCAGACGTTCGAAATCCTTTACTGTGGTAAAAGAAGAGTTGTACAAGCGAAGTATTTCGGGAGTCCTACAGAGATGTGTCACACCCGAAGAAGGAAGGCTTATTATGAAGGATGTACACGAAGGAGTATGTGGCCATCACGCAAGTAGTCGAGCCATAGCAGCCAAGGTTTTCAGAGCGGGCTTTTATTGGTTGACAGCAATCGAGGATGCAAAAGACATAGTTCGAACTTGCGATGCGTGCCAAAGGTTTGCCGCAAAACCTCATTCTCCGGCAGCAGAGTTGAGGCCAATACCGCTGTCGTGGCCCTTTGCTCAATGGGGTCTCGATATGGTGGGGAAATTTCACAAGGCTTGGCCAGGAGGATACGAGTATATGCTCGTAGCTGTCGATAAATTCACAAAGTGGATAGAAGTGAAGCCGATAAATTTACCAGACGGGACATCCGCAGTCAAGTTTGTCAAGAGTATAGTCTTTCGATTTGGAGTTCCTCACAGTATTGTCACAGACAATGGTAGTAACTTCACATCCAAGGAATTCAAAGCGTACTGTGCAGAAGTAGGCATTAAACTACAGTTCGCCTCAATCGCGCATCCGCAAACCAATGGACAGGTTGAGAAAGCAAACGGCGTCATCTGCAACGGTATCAAGAAGCGTCTATTAACACCATTGGAAAAAGCCTTACACACGTGGCCAGAGGAGTTACCCAACGTGTTATGGAGTATTCGAACAACACCAAATACAGCGACACAGGAAACTCCATTTTTCATGGTCCATGGAGCTGAGGCAGTATTGCCGATAGAGATAGAACACAACTCCCCGAGAGTGGTGGAATTCAACGAAGAAACTTCGAGAAAGGCATTAGAGGATGACGTCGACGCACTGGATGAAGCTCGAGACGAGGCACTATCAAGGGTTACCAAGTACCAGCAAGATATGAAAAATTACCACAGTCGACGTTTGCGACCAAGATCTTTCCAAGTAGGAGATTTGGTTCTTCGGCTCACACAAACCAGCCATGAGAAACTAGAATCACCATGGGTTGGCCCATACATCGTCACAGAAGTAATCGAAAAAGGAGCGTAGAGGATAAAGGACAAGAAGACAGGGGTGGCCGAGCCAAATCCATGGAACGTGGCGCAACTTAGGCAGTTCTACGTCTAGAGTCGAAATATAGTCCTCCCTTGTAAAATACAATGTACTGAAACGCCCGCGAGCTTTCAGACGCACTCTTTTCCTTTTCAGGGCACCGAGTGGGGCTGAAAAGGTTTTTAATGAGGCGGGCTCGCGGTGCTGCAATATAGTAAAGATATTGGTGACATACATCTTCTTTATCGACACGCTCGGGGGCTCACGCCCAGTAGTTACAATATATATATATATATACAAATTGCAAAAGATATTTCACCTTGGTGCAAAACACCTCGCAAATCAATAAAGATACAAAATAGTGGTCAACAAAAAGCTCGGGGGCTTGTTGAAAGAAAGACAGTTCAAGATACTTAACAATATATATATATTATTTACAATATACAGATGTTCATTGACAGGGAAAAACAAAAAAGAAATTCTTCAGTTATCCCCTAGTATATCATCTACATTGATCCTCTCGTTATTTGGACCTCCAAGGCTATGTTCAGCATAGCTACCTCTCACGAAGAATTCGGAGTCTAGACGAAGCAATTCATCCATCATTTCTTCGGCTACTGGAGTTACAGCTTCGTTGATCTTGTCGATATTTCTCCTCCTCTTATTCAGTTTGGTGTGGCATTTTGCGACAATCTTAGTCATGTCTAACTTTGGGTAGCAGACTTGCAACATAATCATGGCAAACCTTGCTCCGGCCGTCAGCTGAGCCTTCACGAACCCGTGGATTCGGGGAGCATCCCGAAATTTGTTCATCAGATCAGGCAGAGTTTCTGGTGGAGGGCTGCGAGGAAACAAGGCATTGAAAACCAAAGCCAGCGTCTTGGTACAAAAGTCTAGAAAATCACGAACTTGGCAAGCGCGATCTTGGAATCTAACGACTTGTCGAGTACGTTCAGGCGTAGCCCAGAAATTTGAACCATGCTCCAAGGCGAGTTTTATAAGAGTAGCGGATCTAGCCTCCACACGTTGATCTTCGGCAGCAGTATCTAGGAAAGAACCTACCCAACGGACACATCAGCGAGAGGTGGAAAAGCAGGCAAGACGAAAAATGAGAGATTGAATTCAGGATGAATACCTGCCATATCTAAGCTAGCATCGATCATCAGTTGCAGCATATGTTCTTCTCTCGAAGAAGCTTGTGCAGCCTCAGCTACCACGGTTTCCTTCAAAGCCAGGGCTTCTTGAGCCTGTTGAAGAGCAAGTTTTTCTCTCTCAGAAGATCTTCGAGACTGCTCCATTATCACGGGAGCCTAATTTTTCATCGACTGGAGTTGTTGTCGAAGCTCGTTTAAATCCTCCATTTGATCAGCACTCGAAGGACTCTCGATAAACTCGGCGGCGGAAGTTTTTCTAGAGTAAGACGTGGCTGGTAACGCATCAGATGGACGAGGAATCACGGTATAGTTGTCAAAAACCAACTGGAGAGAAAAAAATCTTGACATCAATAACTCGGCAAAATAGCTTTCCATTGATTCATTTGAATATTTACACAAGCATTACAAAAGAGGGTTCCTAGTGAACCAAAGATCAGCTGTCGCCAAAGCTATTATGGCGACAGCAACAAAAGAGAAAGGAGCAAAATAAATACAAGAGGACAAGACGGTTGATGACCCACAAGTATAGGGGATCGCAACAGTCTTCGCGGGAAGTAAAACTCAATTTATTGATTCGACACAAGGGGAGCCAAAGAATACTTGTAAGCCTTAACAGCGGAGTTGTCAATTCAGCTGCACCTGGAAACAGACTTGCTCGCAAGAGTTTATCAGTAGTAACAGTTTTATAGCAGTAGCAGTAGTGAAATATCAGCAGCAGTGTAACAAAGACAGCAGTAGTGATTATAGTAAACAGCAGGATTAAAATACTGTAGGCATAGGGATGGATGAACGGGCGTTGCATGGATGAGAGAAACTCATGTAACAATCAAAGTAGGGCATTTGCAGATAGTGATAAAATAGTATCCAAGTACTAAACAATCCATAGGCATGTGTTCCATATTTAGTCGTACGTGCTCGCAATGAGAAACTTGCACAACATCTTTTGTCCTACCAGCCGGTGGCAGCCGGGCCTCTAGGGAATCTACTGGAAATTAAGGTACTCCTTTTAATAGAGCACCGGAGCAAAGCATTAACACTCCGTGAACACATGTGATCCTCACATCACCGCCTTCCCCTCCGGTTGTCCCAATTTCTGTCACTTTGGGGCCTCGGGTTCCGGACAGCGACATGTGTATACAACTTGCAGGTAAGATCATAAAACAATGAATATCATCGTAAAACAATAACATGTTCAGATCTGAGATCATGGCACTCGGACCCTAGTGACAAGCATTAAGCATAACAAGTTGCAACAATATCATCAAAGTACCAATTACGGACACTAGGCACTATGCCCTAACAATCTAATGCTATTACATGACCAATCTCATCCAATTCCTACCATCCCCTTCAGCCTACAGCGGGGGAATTACTCACACATGGATGGGGGAAACATTGCTGGTTGATGGAGAGGCGTCGGTGGTGATGATGGCGATGATCTCCTCCAATTCCCCGTCCCGGCGGAGTGCCAGAACGGAGTTTCTGGTCCCGAGATGGAGTTTCGCGATGGCGGCGGTGTTCTGGATGGCTTCTGGCGATTTCGTCTTAACCCCGTGCGTTTTTAGGTCGAAACCCTTAAGTAGTCCAGAGGGGGGCGCCTGGGGTCGCCCGAGGCGCCGCCACCACAGGCCGGCGCGGCCGGGCACAGGCCGCGCCGCACAGTGGGGTGGCCGCCTCGTGGCCCCCCCTCCTTCTCGGGTCTTCTGGCTCCGTCCCTCTTCTATGAAAATAGGCCCATTGGAATAAACTCCGGGGATTTTCCTGAAAGTTGAGTTTCTGCACAAAAACGAGACACCAGGGCAATTCTGCTGAAAACAGCGTTAGTCCGTGTTAGTTGCATCCAAAATACACAAATTAGAGGCAAAACAATAGCAAAAGTGTTCGGGCAAGTAGATACGTTTTGGACGTATCAACTCCCCCTAAGCTTAGCTTATTGCTTGTCCTCAAGCAATTCAGTTAACAACTGAGTGCGATAAAAGAACTTTCACAAACACATTTGTTCATATGATGTAAATATTCTCATGATATGGACAAGTACTTAGGCAATTCATAATAAGATACATGCAAATAAAATCATCTAATAGCTATGTCAATCATGGAAAAGGTACCAACAAATTAATAATAAGCATCATGAATCATGTCTATCAGCAGGATTGCAATGTTCATAAAAGGATATGATAAAGTGGTATCTCGCTTGCCCGTATTTGTACAGCAAAACATAAATGCTCGGGCACCTTTGAGGTTCATGGAAAGATTAGAATTAGAGATTGTCAAAGATAAGAGCATCAAAGTTATACCACAATTAATCACATTTTGGGACAAGCATACTATACTAAGAATGACAGTTGTGCTCTCAAGAAAATGCTCAAAGAAAGGATGGTGACTCAATGTAAAAGTAAAAGATTGACCCTTCGCAGAGGGAAGTAGGGATTAACATGCGCTAGAGCTTTTCATTTTTGAAACAGGAGTAAAATTATTTTGAGAGATGTTTGTTGTTGTCAACGAATGGTAATGGGTACTCCAACTACCTCGTCAACCAGACTTTCAAGAGCGGCTCCCATGAAGGACGTTATCTCTACCAGCAAGGTAGATCATCCCTCTTCTCTTTTGTTTACACACGTATTTTAGTTTTATTATGGATGACACTCCCCCCAACCTTTGCTTACACAAGCCATGGCTAACCGAATCCTCGGGTACCTTCCAACATTCTCATACCATGGAGGAGTGTCTATGTGCAAAATTAAGTTGCTTACTGATGAATCAGGGCAAAACATGTGAAGAGAATTATCGATGAAAGTTAATTAATTGGGGCTGGGAACCCCGTTGCCAGCTCTTTTTGCAAAATTATTGGATAAGCGGATGTGCCACTAGTCCATTATGAAAGTCTGTCAAAAGTAAATGACAAGGTTGAAAGATAAACACCACATACTTCCTCATGAGCTATAAAACATCGACACAAATTGAGAAGTATTTTGAAGGTTTAAAGGTAGCGCATGAGAATTTACTTGGAATGGTTTGAAATGCCATGCATAGGTATTTATGGTGGACACTTTGGAATAACTTGGTTTTCAGGGATTTGGAAGCACGAGCAGCGTTCCCGCTTAGTACAAGTGAAGGCTAGCAATAGACTGGGAAGCGACAATCAAGAGAGCGATGCTTGTCATAATCATGCTTGCGGCAAAATAAATTAACGGAGGCATAAAAGTGATACAAGAACTCTGAGGCAAAGTAAATCATCGAGGCTTAATTGACTTTTGTTCAGTCATATGCATGCGTGAGCATGTGCCAAGTTGATTCAAGTGAATTATTCAGAGGAGGATACCACAATGTCATACCTATTTACGAATAAAACAATGCAAGCAAATATCTATGACATGCTACTCATATTAATAAACAATGCAAGCAATTCACTTGTGTAGCTTGAATAATTTGGAATGAAAACCACGCTCCAGCCACCGAAGACCATTGAACTCCATAATGAACTTTACAAAACCAAAGAAGAACAGCAAATATTTTTGGTGTTTTCGAATTGGAAACAAGAACAAAAGGAAACAAGCAAACAAAGCAAAATCTTTTTGGATTTTCTTATAGCAAACCAACGATAGCAAATAAAGCAAAATAAAAGCAAGAACCCAAAATAAACAAATGATAAAGAGAAACAACAGAAATATTTTTGGTCTTTTTGTGTTTTAGGAAATAAACAAAGCAAAAACAAGAAAATGAAAACTAAAAGAGTCACATAAACACAAAGCATCAGAAATTCGTCAAACTTGACAGCAGTATAGTAATCGATTTTTAAGAAATTCTTCCACTGCTCAGCTCGAAAAGTGTTCAATTAATGAAAGTTAGATAATAACCTGGGGAACATGCACAAAAATTGGCTTCTCAGAATAACATTCTGGCTGTTTTTGAGAATTTTTTTGGTATCAGTCCAGAATCTGTTTTCAATCAGCACTTCCCAAAATATCATCTCCCTCTTATTAGAAAACCACTTTAAGAAGCTAAACAAGTATGTACAAGTATCCAGCAACTATAATATGCAATGAATGAGTGATGCCGGTATACCTCCCCCCAAGCTTAGGCTTTTGGCCTAAGTGGAGATCAACCCCAGCGAGGGTCAGGGTTCCACGCCGGTGGATCATACATGGTGTAGTCATAATAAGGTCCCTGTGCAGAAGAAAAGGGTGAAGGCTCCACATGCCCAAAATGTTGATGCGAAGAGCTCGCTGCATCGGATGACGAGTCGAGGTGTTCCTCGGCCTCCTCCGTGCTATCCCCTTCATGATGGCCATCCTCCTTTATGTATGCATTCAGTTCATCTTCCGTGACCGACCAATTTTCCCTGGAATCAAGGTCAAACAAAGCAGGTGCAGGCAATACTACTAGCCTTTCGGTTTCCTTAGTTGTTCTCCAATTTTTCTTGTAAAATGTTATCTTGTAAGATAGGTTACTCAAATTAGACAAATCAGAAACAAAGTCATGTTTAATCATGGAGACAATGTCAAGTTTCTCTATGGAGAGCTGAATATCAAGATGATGAGGTTCTACGCCATGCATAGCTAATAAACGAGAGGCAATGAGACCTCCACAAATTCCTCCCTTCTCACGGTTAGTAGCAAGTCTATAGGCTATCAAAGCACCCAAATTATAAGTCCTATCACTTTCTAATGCAGCAGCTAGGAAAGCCAAATCCTGGATAGATAACTTATTTGCATTCTTTCTAGCAAGAACGCACTTGGTGATGAAATAAGAAAAGTAACGAATAGCTGGGAGTTGAATACTACTAATTTTACCTCTCTCATCTGAGAAGCTTCTCCCTTGACAGATCATCTTGTACAGATTCAAGAGCTCCTGCGGCAGTCCCCTAACCTTCTCGCATGATCCCCATTGTGGCACTCTAATTGCTGCACAAAAATCATCAAAAGGCAAGTTGACAGTTTTATTATAAATTTTGTATCGAACCATGGGGTTAGATTGAGACCGACTGAATTTAAAATCCTGCACCACTGACATGGTCAGTTTTGCATATTGGTAAGGTTCACCAACAACAAAACTTTCCAACCCTGCATTGGAAATCAGATTTTGAACGTCTCGCAAGATTCCTGCACTCCTCATAAAATCTGTGCATGGGTAGTAAGAGGGGTATACTCCCTCTTCACGGTGAACTCTCATAACTTCTTGCACCTCCAATTCTTGTTGGTTTAGTTGGTGCCTATTCCACTCCATTTTCTGAAATTTTTCAACAAGCATTATAAAAGTTGATTTGGAGTCATATAATTGAGGGAAACTACTATAGGAACTTGCTAGAGTACTAAACATGCATCACAACTAATTCTTACAACTTAGAACCAGCATGCAAGCTCACTAAACATGTTACCTACAGCAGCAAAATATTCAAGATATACTCAACCAAACAAAATTCTACTTGGATAATCGAAGGAGTCGCATACCGGAGAGCAAATGTGCCAAATTTCAGACAGAAATCTGGGCTGAGCAAGGAGATCGAGAAATCCTGAGCTCTTGAGGAAAAACACGAGTGAGAGAAAGTTGGTTCGAGTTTTTTCGGGAGAGAGAGTGAGATGGGAGGAAGAAATGGCAAAGTGGGACAAGGTGGGGCCCACACCACAGGGTGGCGCGCCCCCCTCCTTGGCCGCGCCGGCTGGTGGGGTGCAGCCCTGGGGTGCCCCACTGGTCATCCCGAGGTGCTCCCAGATGGCTCTTCGAAAAATAAGACCAACGGTATAATTTTTGTGAATTTTTGAAAACTTTGAAAAATGCACATTTCTGGGTACTAAAATTTTTATTATTGGGCAGAAAAAGATTTTCAAATCTCTAAATAACTAAAGAACTTTGCAAAACAAATAGCGCTACAGCAAATAGAACAAGTGAGGGAAAGAAAAAAAAATGTTGTTTAGTTCCTCTATGCATATAAAATGTACTTGTTAACAAGGTTGATCAAGTCTTGCCACCAAATAAATTTTACATGGCATAAGATGAAATAAATCTCAAATCAATCATGTTACCTTGTATTGTATTGATATGGATCCAATCATAATATTTTGATATCCTTGTTTAGGCTCATATAGGACAATCAATAACTCCCACTTTGATAGTTCTCACATTAGAAATTGTATTAACTCCACATACTTTATCAATCCTCTTGGGGAAATAAATGGTATGCTCCTTGTCATCAACATTGAAAGTAACTTTTCCTTTATTGCAATCAATAACAGCCCCTGCGGTGTTAAGAAAAGGTCTCCCAAGAATAATAGACATATTATCATCTTCAGGTATTTCCAACACAACAAAATCAGTTAATATCAAGCAGTTATTAGTAACTTGAACAGGAACATCCTCACATATACCAACAGGAATAGCAGTAGATTTATCAGACATTTGCAAAGATATATCAGTAGGTATCAACTTATCTAAATAAAGTCTCTTGTAAAGAGAAAAGGGCATAAGACTAACACCTGCTCCCAAATCACATAGAGCAGTTCTAACATAATTATTCTTAATAGAACAAGGAATAGTCGGTATACCTGGGTCGCCCAACTTCTTTGGAACTTTGCCATTGAAAGAGTAATTAGCAAGCATAGTGGAAATCTCCTCATTAGGAATTTTCCTTTTGTTAGAGACAATATCTTTCATATACTTTGAATAAGGAGGCAATTTAATAGCACAAGTCAAAGGGATTTGCAAGAATAAAGGTTTCATCCAATCGCAAAATTTATTATAGTGTTCTTCTTCCTTTGATTTTAGTTTCTTAGCAGGAAAAGGCATTTGCTTTTGTACCCACAGTTCCCTTTCATTACCATGTTTCTTAGCAACAAAATCTTCTTTAGTATACTTTTTATTTTTAGCATGCTTTTCAGGTTCATCTTCAACCTCTTCTTTATCAGAAGCATCATTCTTATCATTATCTTTATCATGTTCATTACCACTTTCAGTTTCAGCATCAGAAATAGAAATACTATTAGGATCATTAACAGGCTCAGAGGATTCTACAACATTTTTATGTTTCTTCTTCTTTTTCTTAGAAGGAGCACTAGTTTCAATTTGTTGAGAATCTTGTTCAACTCTTTTGGGATGCCCTTCAGGATATAGAGGATCTTGAGTAGAAACACCGCCTCTAGTTGTTACTTCATACGCATGTTTTTCTTTAGAACTATTTTTTAACAAGTCATTTTGCACTTTAGTGAGTTGATCAATTTGAGTTTGAATCATATGAAAATGTTTAACAAGCATCTTAACATCATTGGAGGTTCTCTCCACAATATCATGCAAATTACTAATAGCTTGAGAATTTTCCATTAAATGATTCTTTACTCTCATATTAAAATTTTCTTGCTTAACAATATAATTATCAAACTCATCTAAGCATTGAGCAGGAGGTTTTGAATACGGAATATCTTCCCTAGTAAAGCGTTGAAGAGAGTTTACCTCAATCATGTATGAAGGGGAGTTATCTTGCATAAATCTTCTATGGGAGGTAAGTTCTTCACATCTTCAGATTTAATACCTTTCTCCTTAAGAGATTTCTTGGCTTCCCTCATATCTTCATCATTTAATTTAATCAAACCCCTCTTCTTCAATATCGGCGTCGGGGCTGGTTCAGGTGTAGTCCAATCATCATGATTCCGGCCTATTTTAGCCAATAATTCTTCAGCTTAAATGCAGAGTTCTTTTCCTGAAAACACAACCAGCACAGCTATCCAAATATGCCCTAGACTCAATGGTTAGTCCACTATAAAATATATCAAGTAAATCATGCTTTTCCAGATCATGTCCAGGTCGAGCTCTGATAAGAGAGCAAAATCTTGCCCAAGCTTCAGGCAATTTCTCTCCATCTTCCTGGTCAAAACTATAAATTTTCTGCAAGCAATATGTTGAGCACTAGCAGGAAAGTATTTCCGAAAGAAAACATCAAGCAAACCACTTGGACTATCAATAGAATCAGGAGGCTAACTATTATACCAAGTTTTAGCATCATCCTTTAATGAGAAAGGAAAAATTTTAGCAACAAAATAAGTACGCTTCTTGATATCATCAGAAAATAAGCTACTCAAGGTAGAAAGTTCATTCATGTGTTCTACAGCACTTTCTTTTTCAGTACCACAAAAGGGTGTTTTCTCAACAATAGCTATATGAGATAAATCAAGAGAAAAATCATAATCCTTATCCTTAATGTTTATAGGAGATGTGGCAAATTTAGGCTCAGGAGACAGCTTATATCTAACAGTATGTTGTGCAAGAAGCTTTTTAATTTTACTTGCATCAGTAGTAGCATTGCATTTAACAATAAAATCATCATCAAGTTCCACATAATCTTCATCAGGATCATCACTAGAGTATTCAACAGACTCAGGTGAATTAACAGGAGTAGCAGTATTTTCATTAGGAGTTTCAGTATTTTCAATTTGTCTAGACCTAGCAATTGTAGCATCTAGAAAAGATCCCAATGAACCACTATCATCAAGCACAGCAGAAGCATCATCAAAATTATAAGAATTTTCAGATTCAGCAGAAGTACCAGCATGTGCAGCTTGTGGTGGTGAAACAAGTTGACATATCACAGATGGTGAATCAAGAGCAGCATAGGTACTCAGAGTTGTACCTTTTCTTGTAGTGGATGGTAATATGACGACTTTAGGATCTCGAGGTTTACCCATGAAGGAGAATTTGCAGCGAACAATATCAATCCAAGTGAACTTCCAAATAAAGCTATGCTCCCCGGCAACGGCGTCAGAAAATAGTCTTGATGACCCACAAGTATAGGGGATCGCAACAGTCTTCGCGGGAAGTAAAACCCAATTTATTGATTCGACACAAGGGGAGCCAAAGAATACTTGTAAGCCTTAACAGCGGAGTTGTCAATTCAGCTGCACCTGGAAACAGACTTGCTCGCAAGAGTTTATCGATAATGTGAGTTTTATAGCGATAGATAGTGAAATATCGGCGATGTAACAAAGACAGCAGTAGTGATTATAGTAAACAGCAGGATTAAAATACTATAGGCACAGGGATGGATGAACGGGCGTTGCATGGATGAGAGAAACTCATGTAACAATCAAAGTAGGGCATTTGCAGATAGTGATAAAACAGTATCCAAGTACTAAACAATCCATAGGCATGTGTTCCATATTTAGTCGTACGTGCTCGCAATGAGAAACTTGCACAACATCTTTTGTCCTACCAGCCGGTGGCAGCCGGGCCTCTAGGGAATCTACTGGAAATTAAGGTACTCCTTTTAATAGAGCACCGGAGCAAAGCATTAACACTCCATGAACACATGTGATCCTCACATCACCGCCTTCCCCTCCGGTTGTCCCAATTTCTGTCACTTTGGGGCCTCGGGTTCCGGACAGCGACATGTGTATACAACTTGCAGGTAAGATCATAAAACAATGAATATCATCGTAAAACAATAACATGTTCAGATCTGAGATCATGGCACTCGGGCCCTAGTGACAAGCATTAAGCATAACAAGTTGCAACAATATCATCAAACTACCAATTACGGACACTAGGCACTATGCCCTAACAATCTTATGCTATTACATGACCAATCTCATCCAATCCCTACCATCCCCTTCAGCCTACAGCGGGGGAATTACTCACACATGGATGGGGGAAACATGGCTGGTCGATGGAGAGGCGTCGGTGGTGATGATGGCGATGATCTCCTCCAATTCCCCATCCCGGCGGAGTGCCAGAACGGAGTTTCTGGTCCCGAGACGGAGTTTCGCGATGGCGGCGGTGTTCTGGATGGCTTCTGGCGATTTCGTCTTTCCCCCGTGCGTTTTTAGGTCGAAACCCTTAAGTACTCCAGAGGGGGGCGCCTGGGGCCGCCCGAGGCGCCGCCACCACAGGCCGGCGCGGCCAGGCCTGGGCCCGCGCCGCCTGGTAGGGTGGCCGCCTCGTGGCCCCCCTCCTTCTGGTCTTCTGGCTCCGTCCCTCTTCTATGAAAATAGGCCCATTGGAATAAACTCCGGGAATTTTCCTGAAAGTTGAGTTTCTGCACAAAAACGAGACACCAGGGCAATTCTGCTGAAAACAGCGTTAGTCCGTGTTAGTTGCATCCAAAATACACAAATTAGAGGCAAAACAATAGCTAAAGTGTTCGGGAAAGTAGATACGTTTTGGACGTATCAACGGTCTACTTGACCTCCGGCTTTGACGAGCTAGGAGCAGGAGTTGGTTTCAATCCTAGGAAGGAGAGGATCTTCTTCGAGTTTGGCTTAGCAGCCTTAATCAAAGACTGCCACCTCTTCATCTCCATCTTCGGGACGTCACCAACTTTCGCCCAGTCGACCTGTTGTTGGCTTTCGGCAACCAACGCAATGGTGCCTTCAACGCCTATTTTCAATCCTTCCTGCCGGAGGCCCAGCCCAAGGTCTTCTTCAGGGATAAACTGCCTCGCCAAGGCAGCAAAGGTCTCGGGTTTTTCCTTCTTCGCGAAGAAGTATGGAAAAAGACGAGAGAACACCGATTTAGCATCGCAGATACTCTGGCGCACTTTGTCTCCATGAATCTCAAGAAGCGACACGGCGTCAAGAAGACGATCACCTGTGGGCTTTTCGAGCTCAAAATCTTGGTGCATCCTCCCTGCTGAAGCAAAACATCAAGTCGTCAAAAAAATATGGACAAGCAAAACTCGAGATAGAGGCAAATTGATTGGAATACTTACTCACGAAGTGCCGATTCTGCGACTCTAAGCAGGCAATGACGTTTTCCTCGCGAGCATGTTGTTGAGTGATGTTTTCGCTCAAAGCACGTTCCACGTCATGGAGTCTTCTTCGAAGATCCTCGACAGCAGCAGCGTTTGATTCAGCTTTCTCGCGAGCTTTTTCAGTCTGCTCTAGCTTGAGGGAAAGGTCATCGGCGCGCTTGTTAGCCTTCGAAAGATCCTCTAACAACATAAAGAAGTAGCAAGGTTATGATAAGGAAGAAAGGAGGAGAGGAAAATTCAATCGATGAAAAGAAGCAAGAGTAAAATATCTTTCAACTGATTGGAAAGGTCACGGTACCCGATAAATTGGGTACCAAGACGAACAAATTCTTTCATCAGAGGCTGGAAAGCAATAGAGATGAGAAAGACTATACAAGGAAAGAAAAACTCGACAGCAAAAAGAAAAGCGAGCAGAGTACTTACATCGTCCATGGAAGGGGCCGTGGAACTACTAGCCAAAAGATTAGTCTCTAGGCATGGCTCAATCCTCGATCTCTTTGGCGATGAGGCTCGGGGGCTCGCAATAGGAGTCAGATGCCCTGCATCTTGTTGAGGAGGCGAGGTTTCGTCGGGGCGAGTTTCTGACAGAACTAAAGTACGAGACGTGCTCGTTTGAGCAGTCACGTTAACAGGAGGATCTTCTTCCTCGCCACTATACATCAAGTACGAGCATAAGAAAAAATAGCAGGGAAAAATTTGGGTGCAAAAGAAAAAGGCGATAGAAACTTACGAGCTGATGAGGGCAGCATCGTATGGGTTGAAGGGTTGTTCCTCCTCTTCGAGTGGTGTTTCCTCGAAGAGGGACTTATCAGATTTAGAGGTGCCGGAGTCTGCAACCTCGTCCCTTTTTCGCTTATTTGTTGGAGAAGCAGCAGAGGGGAGGGAATGAGTAGACTCGGTAGCCTCTGATTCAATTTCTCTTTCAGAGGAAGCCGCGGATTTGTGAGAACCCACAATTTCGCTCTCAGGGCGAGAAGTGCCCTGGTGTTCGTCGGTGACGACGGTACTCCTTTCTTCGACTTCTCCGCCTTCAGGAAGGGGAGGAAGAGAAGATAAAACTTGATGATTCTACAAGGAGTAAAAACACATCAACAAAACTTAGCATTTCATCAGCAGCAAAAAAGTCTACAAATATAGCAGTCGATGAATGTTAAGAATTTCGGCAAGATAAGAAATTTACCTTGGGGAGGGCATTGGTGCCGCTATACGGCTCCACGCGACATGAGGAAGGAACAGCATCCTTTTTGCCAAGCGATGAAATTCTTCGGATCAGCTTCTCCAAGTCCTTCACTGAGAGATCCTTAGAGAGCCGGTCGACATCCTTCTCACCAGCATACATCCAGAGAGGATTCTTGCGAGCCTCTAGAGGCTGCACTCTAATCCTAAGGAAATACGCCGTAATCTAGATGCCTGACAGTTCCTTGCCGCGGGTGTTTTGGAGCTCACGGATTCGAGTCATCAACGCCTCTGTCGCCATTTTTTCTTCTTCGGTGGCCTCGGTGACATAGGCATCCCCAATGGGCCTGCCGAAGATAGTACCCGGGATTTATTCAAGGCCCACGACCCGAAGGATAAGAAGATTCGGAAGCCCAAGATGTTACTATGGAAAGATAGAGTTGTAATAGGAAGTGTAAATTGTAATCTTACGGGACGGGTCAGAAACCCTCCCGTACTCTGTAAACTTGTATATCACGAATCCCTCGGCTCCGCCTCCTAGATAAGGGGGAGTCGAGGGACAAAGAAAGATCGAATCATTGTTTCTCAAACCCTAGCTTTTACATCGTCGAGTACTTTTCGGCTGAAACCTTCGAGATCTACTTGCCCTCTACATCTAACGAAACCCTAGTCTACTACTTGTAGGCATTGACAAGTTAATCCCTTGTCAATTGGCGCCGTCTGTGGGATTTAGAGGCGACAAGGAGCTGATCTCGATGGCACGTTCAAGATCGTCGACTTCGTCGATAGCAAGCAACATCATGGACAGAGGTAAACAGATCGAAACTGGTCTCGTTGATTTTGTTCCTCACCCGCCCTCCCGTTTGGATGCATATGCGTATCTGGAGGAGCCCATGGAGATGACGTTCGGAAGGTTCCACTTTCGCGTCGGAAAGGAAGGAACGTATCGTCTCGAAATTCCGACCTTCTCGAGATTCTCAGCGGTCGATACTGAATCTTCAAGCTCGGCATCATCGGTCGAGTCAGGCGACGAAGAAATCTCCTCGCCACGCTTCATCAGCACCAGGGCAAGCGAAAAACTCGCCAAGATCATCAGTGACATGTCTTTCAAGTCGTCTGCGGACTCCTATATAAGCAGCGATTCTGATAGTGTCGATAGTTTCGACTTTATCGACAAATCCACTACTGTGGGAAAGGTCTTCGCCAGTCTACATGACGGTGTCACCGATCTCGAAAAAATAGAAAAAATAAAGTATCATCAAATCTACGCGATCGGGGATTCAAGCCGACCTCAAGAACAGACATCAGAAAACTTCGACGAGGCAGGAAATCCGTTCGTTGATCCTACGGATCTTACGCGAGGACTGGGGACAAAATATATCGGCACGGCAACGCGAGAGATGGTGCGATTTCCGCAGGCAGTATGGGATCGAGTGGAAAGAGCTATCAATGGGACAGAACCAATGACTGTCGCGGCAACACCAGAGGAGTTACAGGCATACCAATATAAGCTCGCGCGCACCAGGCGAGAACTCGAGAAACAGAAGATCGAGCTAGATAGAAGGCAAGAAGCAGCATCGGCGTCGAGTAGGCGAAGAGCAGAATTGAGCCGGCAATCAGGTACTTCGGGTAGCAGTCACAGAGGAGCTCGCAACAGGGCAAGGTCTCGACTAAACAACATACCTGAAGCCGAGAGGGAGAACCTAGTCCAAAATCTCGACATGTCCTTTATGTCGATAGACACAAGGGGGAACATTATCCCGAAAACACCAGAAGCAGGGTACATGGCGACGCAAGCTTTCATCCTCGCGTCCAAACCACCTGCCGGAGATCCAAGAGAGGCATTGTACAACATGGCCATGGCGGGAGTCAGAGCCATGGGAGCAGCGTTCGTAAATTCACCTCCAGGAGGATCAGCAAGGCAAAACAGTCCACGTCCTGCTGTCGCAGCGGCAGTTCCCGAGAGAACAGGCGAAGCAAGGGACACGGAAACTCAAGCAAGGGTAGACAGGGCACGACAAAGTAGAAGGGAGCATCGACATTCTCCAGACATAGCCGAAGAGGATATGTGTGGGCTACCATGTTTTACAAGGAGGGTCTGAAAAACTCGGGTGCCTTCGGGGTTTAAGTTGCCTGATAATTTCAAGAAATTCGACGGACTGCAGGATCCTGAGGATTGGCTGGTAGACTATCTCGAGACGGTGAAGTTAATAGGCGGAACAAGGGCAACGGCGATGCAAAGCATTCAGGTACACTTGAGCGGAGCTGCAAGATCTTGGATAAAGAAGCTTCCTTCAGGTTCCATCGATAGCTGGGCTGACTTCGAGGACATATTCGTCAAGAATTTCCGGTCTACCTGCAAAAAACCTGCGACACTCGAGGAATTGAGATCATGTCGACAAAAGCATGATGAATCAATGAGGAAGTACATCCAAAGGTGGAACATCATCAAAAACTCGGCAGAAAACATATCTGATGAGAGAGCGATAGATGCGTTTGTGGCAGGAGTTCGACGAGGAGATTTTGTGGAGGACTTAGGAAGAACCAACCCAAGAACAGTATCAGCATTAATGGAAATAGCAAATAGATGGGCAGATGGCGAGGATGCTGTGCATAATAAACAACACAGGTCACCTGAGGAGGACCGCAGTCGAAATTTCCAAAATAGACGACGATTTTCTCGATTTTCGAGTTATGATCCACCTGGCCAAATTTCGGCTGGGTTTCGAGCAAGCGTTGGAGGAAACAATAGAGATAATTACCAACGAAGCAACGAGCAGCAAGGCGACAATAGAGACGACTCCCGAAACAACAGACAAAATAGTGGGCCAAGGTTCCAGAGACCGTATGTGTCTCCCGAGGATATGATGAACGGCCCGTGTCAAATGCACTTCTATGTCGACAATAATGGGAAGAGGCAGTCGGGGCATTTACAGAAAGACTGCTGAAATTTTCAAGCAATGATGAGGTTCGCTGGGCAAGCCAATGCTCAGGCAGCAAGTCGAAATCCTCAGGGACCCAGGAGTGAGATCCACCTGCCACCTCCTCCCGCGATTACGGACGAAAATCGACATCAGCTCAGAATAGCGGCATCACCAGCACCACCACCTTACGTTGATCCCAACTCCCATGGAGCGGTCTCGATGATTCAGAAAGGCAGACCATCCAATAGAGCTCAGAAAGTAATTTCGCGACAGGTGTTCATGGCAGAGAAGATGCCTCCACCAACAGTTGAGTACCTCAATTGGTCAGGACAGGATATTGGATTTACAATTGCGGATCACCCGCAACAAGTTCCTCGACCAGGGCAATCAACACTTATTTTACCAGCAGTAATCGCAGGATTTGATGTATCTCGAGTTTTCATTGATGGAGGCAGCAGTTTAAACCTTATGTACGCAGATACGCTAAGGAAGATGAACATATCCTTGGCAAACCTCAAGCCAAGGGATACACGTTTCCACGTCATTACACCAGAAAAGCCAAGTTACCCATTGGGGAAGATCAATCTCGACGTTCAGTTTGGCACTCGAGAAAACTACAGAATAGAAAGGTTGGAGTTTGAAGTCGTGGATTTCCCATCACAATACCATGCTTTGTTGGGGCGCCCAGCATATGCTAGGTTTATGGCGGTACCGCATTACACATACTTGTTGTGGAGGATGCCTGGACCTAAGGGGCCAATCACAGTTAAAGGAAGTTTCGCGCTAGCCGATAAATGTGATAAGGATTTTCATCGGCTCTCAGAAACCTTCGGGATGCAAGCAGAGTACATGGCGTCAAGGCTCACGACTGATTATGATGTACTGCCAGATGTAGGGAGACCTAATAAAGAATCAGCTTTTTACACTCCAAAGGATTCCAAGGAAGTGCAGATCCACCCAACAGATCCGAAGAAAACGACGTCTATTGCGAAAAATATGGACCTCGCATAGGAAAGCGCGCTCGTCGAGTTCCTCCGTGAGCACTGGAGAATCTTCGCATGGTGTCCAGCTGACATGCCAGGAGTACCCAGGGAACTTGCCGAGCACCACCTAAACTTGGATCCAATAGCAAAACCAATCAAACAACCTCTGTGGCGTTTTTCGGAACCAAACCGCAAAGCTATGCTGTCGGAAATCGATAGACTCAGAGAAGCTGGTTTTATCAAGGAATTACATACAGAAGCCACGTGGGTAGCTAATCCAGTATTGGTGCCGAAGAAAAACACGAAAGTCCTTCGCATGTGCGTCGACTTCACGTGTCTCAATAAACATTGTCCAAAGGATCAGTTTCCCCTCCCGAGGATCGATCAAATTATCGACTCCACGGCAGGATGTGAACGTCTTTCCTTCCTGGACGCTTACTCTGGTTATAACCAGATCAGATTGAAAGAAGATGACGAGGTCAAAACAGCGTTGATCACACCTTACGGCGTGTTTTGTTATCGAACAATGCCCTTTGGTTTGAAAAACGCGGGAGCAACGTATCAGCGGATGATGCAGAAGTGCTTAGCAACATAGATTGGAAAAAATGTACAAGTATACATCGATGATGTCATCATAACGTCAAAGAAAGGGTCAACGTTGATCGAAGATCTGAAGGAAACCTTCGACAACCTAGAATTTTTTTGCCTCAAGCTGAACCCGACAAAGTGCTCTTTCGGCGTCCCTGCAGGAGAACTTCTCGGGTTCTTAGTTTCAACAAGAGGGATTGAAGCAAATCCCGAAAAAATCCAGGCCATCGTAACGATGAGGAAGCCAACAAAGTTGAAAGAAAAACAGCAGTTAACCGGGCGAGTCGCAGCTTTAAGCAGATTCGTCGCCAGGTTGGGGGAAAAGGCATTACCGTTTTACGCCTTAATCAAGCAGGGAGAGAAGTTCCAGTGGAACGAAGAAGCAGATAGAGCCTTTGAGGATCTCAAACGTAAAATCTCGACACCACCAATCTTGGTGGCGCCAAAAGAGAAAGAACCTCTGCTGTTATACATTGCGGCCACACCTCAAGTGGTAAGTACAACACTTGTCGTTGAAAGAGAGGAAGAAGGAAAACTCCATGGAGTGCAGAGGCCAGTATACTTCGTCAGCGAAGTTTTATCGCCTTCAAAACAGAGGTATCCTCAATATCAAAAGCTAGCATATGGAGTGTTTACAACCACAAGAAAATTGCGGCACTTTTTTTTGGCACACCCGATAATAGTGGTCAATGAGGCGCCCTTGTCCAATATACTCAACAATCCAGAAGCTACGGGTCGTGTCTCCCTTTGGGGAATAGAACTTTCCCCTCGGGACATCACGTATGAAAAAAAAGGCGATAAAATCGCAGATTCTACCAGACTTCATCGCAGAGTGGATGGAGCTACAAAATACAGGACCACCGGATTTATCGAGAACTTGGACTATGAACTTCGACGGGTCCAAGAGATTAGAAGGAGCTGGAGCAGGCGTGATACTAATATCACCTGAGGGCGACAAGCTGAAGTACGTTTTGAGGATGACGTTCCCAAACGCATCTAACAATGAGGCAGAATACGAAGCTCTCATACACGGCATGAAGATGGCGAAAGCTTGTGGCGCAACTCGACTAAAAATCTTTGGCGACTCGCAGTTGGTAGCTCAGCAAGTCATGAACCAATGCGATGCAGTCAACGACAGTATGATAGCATACAAGGAAGTCTACAATGAGCTCGAGAAGTTATTTGATGGATGCGAAGTAAACCACATCAGCAGGCTGAGCAATGATGAAGCCGATGTCCTTGCAAATATCGGGTCGCAATGCCTCGCAATTCCGCCAGGCGTGTTCTGGGAAGAGATAGCAGAGAGATCTACGAAGTCAACAAAACCAAAAAAGAAGGAGAAGGACAAGAAACCCTCGGGGGCTACCAAAGAAGCACCAGAGGAAGAAGAAGAGGAACAGGACTTGGTGATGATGGTGCAGATACCTTGGATGTAGGTGTACATATCATACATCCTGAGGAAAGAAATACCCGACGAGATCCAGTTGAAGCAAGGCGAGTTATCAGACGATCTAAAGCTTTCACTGTGGTCAAAGGAGAGCTATACAAACGAAGTATTTCGGGAGTATTACAAAGGTGCGTCACACCCGAAGAAGGAAGGATGATTTTGAAGGACGTACACGAAGGAATCTGTGGACATCACGCGAGCAGTCAAGCTATTGCCGCCAAGGTTTTTCGAGCTAGATTTTACTGGTTGACAGCAATAGAGGATGCAAAGGAGATAGTACGAACTTGTGACGCGTGCCAAAGATTTGCCGCAAAACCCCACTCTCCGGCAGCAGAGCTGATGCCAATACCATTATGCTGGCCCTTTGCTCAATGGGGCCTCAATATGGTGGGTAAATTACACAAGTCTTGGCCAGGAGGAAAGGAGTACATGCTCGTAGCTGTCGACAAATTCACAAAATGGATAGAAGCGAAGCCGATAAACTCACCAGACGGGGCATCTGCCGTCAAGTTCGTAAAAAGTATCGTCTTCAGGTTTGGAGTACCTCATAGCATCATCACAGACAATGGTAGTAACTTCACATCCCATGAATTCAAAGACTACTGTGCAGAAGTGGGTATCAAGCTACACTTTGCGTCGGTTGCGCACCCGCAAACCAACGGCCAAGTTGAGAAAGCCAATGGCATCATCTGCAATGGCATCATCTGCAATGGCATCAAGAAGCGCTTGTTAGCACCACTGGAGAAAGCCCGACACACCTGGCCAGAGGAGCTGCCCAGTGTGTTGTGGAGTATACGAACAACACCAAATACAGCGACACAAGAAACTCCATTTTTCTTGGTCCATGGAGCGGAAGCAGTATTACCAATCGAGATAGAACACGATTCTCCACGAGTCACGGAGTATGATGAAGTGTCGAGAAAAGCACTAGAGGATGACGTCGATGCACTCGACGAAGCTCGAGAAGAAGTACTCTCACGGGTAACCAAATATCAGCAGGACCTGAAGAATTACCACAGCCGACGTTTACGATCAAGATCCTTTCAGGTAGGAGACCTAGTTCTTCGGCTCACGCAAAAAAGTCATGAAAAGCTCGAGTCGCCATGGCTTGGCCCTTACAACGTCACAGAAGTAATCGGAGGAGGAGCATACAGGATAAAGGACAAGAAAACAGGGGTGGTCGAGCAAAACCCCTGGAACGTGGCGCAACTCAGGCGGTTCTACGCCTAGAGTCAAAATATAGTCCTCCTTGTAAAAATACAATGTACTGAAACACCCGCGAGTTTTCAGACGCACTCTTTTCCTTTTTCGGGGCACCGAGTGGGGCCGGGAAAGGTTTTTAATGAGGCGGGCTCGCGGTGCTGCAATATAGTAAAGATAGTTGAGATATATATTTCTTCGACAGGCTCGGGGGCTTGTGCCTACGACTTGCAACATATATTCTTGAAAATATTTCGCCTTGGTGTAAAAACACCTCGCAAAATAAACCAAGATACAAGATAGCGATCAACAACAAGGCACGGGGGCTCGTACCCGCAAATATAGCATGATCAATATAATTTAGTCGCTTTGGTTTAAAAACCTCGCGCATATGATAAATAAATTCGCCACCAAGACACTCGAAGGCTTAATGAAGAAAAATAATTTGTTGGCTTTACAATATAGAACATGTTTACAATATACAAGAGAATTCTTGAGAAAAACTCAAAAGAAAAAATCAATCGTGGCCTAGTATGTTATCTATGGTCATTCGATTTGACGTACGAGTACTATGTTCAGCATAGTTGCCTTTTACGAAGAACTCGGAATCCATCCGAAGAAGTTCATCCATCATATCTTCTGCAACAGGGGTCACATGATCATCAATTTTGCCAACATCCCTTTTCCTTTTCGCCATCTTAGCCAAGCACTTGGTAACAATTTGGCTCATATCAAACTTGGGATGGCAGATTTTGATCATCATCATAGCAAACCTGGCGCCAGCAGAGAGTTGCGCTCGAACAAATCCATGGATTTGAGGAGCATCTCGAAATTTCTCCATCAAACCAAGAAGAGTATCGGGTGCCTCGTTCCGGGGAAACATCGTCTTATAAACCAGAGACAAGGTTCTAGTACAGAAGTCCAGGAAGTCGCGAACTTGAGAGGCGTGGTCTTGAAACATGACAATTTGTCGGGTCCGCTCCGGGGTAGCCCAGAACAAAGAACCATGGTCAAGGGAAAGGTTAACAAGGAGATTTGTCCTTGTGTTTACCCTCTCTTCTTCGGCAGCAGCATCAAGAAAGGAACCTATTGGGAGACAAGCGCAGAAATTTTAAAAAAAAAATATAGAGAAAGGACGTGGCAAGAAGACAGAAGAAGTCTTGACTTCGAAATAGCGTACCCGACATATCTGCGCTGGCTTCATTCATCAGTTCGAGCATGAAATTCTCTCGGGTGGTTGCTTTTTTAGCTTCAGAAACGGCGGCTTCCTTGGCAGCCATAGCCTCTTGAGCTTGTTGAAGTGCAAATCTTTCTGCTTCAGAGGCCTTGCGAGATTGTTCCATCATCACCAGTGTTTGCTTCTTCGCATATTGAAGTTGTTGCCGAAGTTCTTCCAAATCTTGCGATAAACTCGCACTCGAGGAATCTTCACCAAGTTCAGTACCAACAAGATTTTTCCTCGAGCGAGAGGAAGTAGGCAAAATATCGGAAGGAGCAGGAGTTGGAGTATAGTTATCAAATATCAACTGAAATTAAAAAGAGGCGACAGCAATCATCAAGCAAGATAGAATTCCATTGATTTTTCAGAATAATTACAAGACATTACAGTGGAGCTAGTGGGATAAGTGTCGCCAATAGCTACTTTGGCGACAACATCAAAAGGAAGAAAGAAAAAGGAAAAAAAGGGGAGGAAAGACAAGGTGGTCTACTGGACCTCCGGTTTTGATGAGCTTGGAGTCGGAGTTGGCTTGCACCCAAGATAAGCGAGGACCTTCTTCGAGTTTGGTTTCGCAGCCTTGATCAGAGACTGCCACCTTTTGGTCTCCATTTCTTGCGTGTCGCCAACTCTAGTCCAGTCGACAGTCTGTTGACTATCGGCAACCAAAGCAATAGTACCTTCCACGCCAACCTTCAAACTTTCTTGGCGAAGTCTGAGCCCAAGGTTTTCGGGAGTATTAAAGCACTTGGCGAGGGCAAGAAATGGTGCAGGTTGCTCTTTCTTCGGGAAGAAGTAGGGATAAAGTTGCGACAACCCCGCTTCAGCTTCAGCAAGGCCGTCGCGTGCCTCGTCTCCATGAATCTCAAGGAGAGAAAGCGCGTCAAGAAGAGGGTCATTTTCCGGATCCGTAAGTTCATATTCTTGACCCGTTTTTCCTGCCAAGACAAAAGTTTATTGATAAGCAAGCAAGATAGAAGAAGTTCAATGAAGTCAAAACAGTTCGGGCACTTACTGGCAAAACGGCGGCTTTGCGACGCCAAGCGCTTAATAATCGCTTCCTCGCGAGCAGATTGTTCAGAAATGCGCTTGCTTAGAGAATTTTCTGCCTCCTGAAGTCTCCTTCGAAGATCTTCGACGGTGGCGGCCTCGGCCTTAGCCTTTTTGGCATCCGCTTCAGCCTCCTTGCGAGCTTTTTCACTTTTCTCCAGTTTGCGAGCAAGTGTTTCAGTATGTTTTCCAGCTTCCACAAAATCGGCTGAAAAAGCAGTCAACAATGATGATTGTTCCGACAAGAGTCAAGAGAAAGGAAATACAAATCAAGAAAAGATAGCAAGATGATACCTTTCAGCTGATTCGAAAGGTCACGGTACCCGACGAATTGGGTACCGAGACGGAAAAACTCCTTCATCAAAGGCTAGAGAAATCCAAAGAAAGAAAAGTCAAATATAGTACGGGAAAAATTCGATGGCAACAAGAAAAAGAGGTAGCAAACAAAAGAGTAATGGAGAAAGCTTACGTCATTCAGTGAAGAAGTCGTGAAACCACCACTCAATTGGGTGGGTTCTTCGACTGGTTCAATCCTGGCCTTCTTCGGTGAAGGGGCTCGGGGGCTTGCAGATGGAGTTGGATGCTTGACGTTATGTTGAGGAAGCGAAGTTTCCTCTACATCAGGCTGAACATCCGATACAACTAAAGTACGTGACGTGCTCGTTCGAGCAGCCACGTCAATAGGTGGATGTTCTTCCTCGTCATCACTGCAATAAAACGTCGACAATATAAGCAAAACGACGACAAGTATTTTGCAAGATAAACAATAAAAGATAGTGACTTACGAGCTGACAAGGGCATCCAAAAAAGGGTCGAAAGCTTTCTTCCCTTCGGAAGGACCAGCTTCTTCGGCTTTGGAGGTGCCGGAATCTTCGACTTCATTCCTCTTCCTTTTGTTCTTTGGAGAAACAGCAGGAGGAGGAGATGGTACTGAGGCGGTGCCCTCAGATTCAGTCTCTTTTTCAGAGGATACCGCAGATTTTCGGGAAATTGCGGCTTCACTCTCAGGGCGAGAAGCACCCTGGTTGTCGTCGGTGACAACGGCCCGTTCTTCGACTTCCCCACCTTCAGGAAGGGGAGGAAGAGAAACAAGATCTGGATGGTTCTACAAAACAGAACAATGTCGACAAGAAAGTCATACAAAGGATGTCAACAAAAACAAAAGAAAGTAGTCAATAAAAGAGAGAGAGAGAGAAGTTCACACGAGAAATTACCTCAGGGAGAGGGTTGGTGGCGCTATACGGCTTTACACGGCAAGCCGAGGGAATAGGATCTTTCTTGTTGAGGGAGGAGATTTTGCGGACAAGCTTTTCTAAGTCTTTGACCGACAAATCCGCTGACAAGCGATCCACATCTTCGTCGCCAGCATACTTCCAGAGGGGATTTTTGCGAGCTTGTAGAGGCTGCACTCTAATCCTAAGGAAATACGCCGTGATTTGGATACCCGATAACTCTTGGCCACGGGTATTCTGGAGCTCGTGGATGCGAGTCATCAGTGCCTTTGTCGCCGCTTTTTCTTCGGCGGTAGCTTCTGCATCCCAGGAACGGCGGTGACAGATTCTTTTGGCACCATCAAAAGGAGGAATATTGTCTTCAACGGACCGTGGTTTTCCTCGTGGATGTATAGCCATTTTTTGCGCCACCCTTGAACTGAATCAGGGAATTTGACATCGAAGTACTCGACATCAGGGCGGACGCAAATAACGACGCCACCTATGTTATAGGCGACGTTGGCAGAGCCATTGTGGCGACAGAAAAAGAGACGCTTCCACAAAGCCCAGTTAGGCTGGACTCCAAGGAAGGACTCACAAAGGGTGATAAAAATCGAGATGTGGAGTATGGAGTTGGGAGTGAGATGGTGGAGTTGCAATCCATACATGAAAAGCAACCCTCGAAGGAAATTGTGAATGGGGGCAGATAGGCCGCGGATGAGATGATCAATAAAACTAACCCGATACTCCATTGGAGGGGTTGGGTAGCTTTCTTCGCTGGGGAAGCGCAGAGCGTTTGGTTTCTTGCCGATCCCCAGTTTCTTCAGCAATTTGATGTCTTGAGCGGAGATTCTGGATCTCTCCCACTCCACGCTGCCCAGATCCGCGGCAGCCATCGAGGATTCAGGTGTACTGTGTCTGGTGAGTCTGCGCGGTGGCATTAACAATGGCGCAGTAGCACAGCGTAAGTGTGGCGGAGCTCAAGGAACTATGGGGCGCAAAGGAGGATTTGGGCAGATGAGAGCAGAGGAGCGGCACGAGCGAAAGTGGAGAAGGAGGAAGATGATGATCTTAAATAAAGGTGTGTTGAATCGACGCACCGTTAGACGGAGAAATCGTGCGGTGGACAGGGAACTGGTAATTGAAGGGTAAAAAGGTATTTTTACTTCAATGGAACAGAGTAGGTGCTACAGTACGTGTGCCAGGGAAAGCGGAGGACGTGTGTCCCCCACTTGCACGACGTGTCAACATGGTATGAATATTGGACCCACAAGGCAGAGAGAGAATAGTACTCAAGATTTCCGGATGCAAAGATCGTGGTTATCGTCAGTACTGAGGTCACTTTGACCAAGAGGAAAATCTCGACAAGTATGAAGTAAGAAGATTGGCGGCAGGACAACTTATCAATTACTTCGGGAGCCTTTGATCAAATACAAGTTTTTGCCCAAATGCTCGGGGGCTACTTTGAAAAAAGTAAAATTCGAGTATGACAATATAGAAATTGCGGGAGCCTATGATCAAACGCAAGCATTTGTTCATAGCCTCGGGGACTACTCCCATCGGGAGCGCTATTCGCGCACCCGATAGATAAAAAAGTTCGAGAAAGAATGACAATATAGCGACACGATGCAATAAAGTGTTGAGCCTACAACCAAGCACTAGTCCTTGGTTGTAGCCTCGGGGGCTACTCCCATCGGGAACGCTGTTCGCGTGCCCGATGAAATTATAAAAAAAGAGAGAAAAAGAAGAAAAAGGGAGCATATTTCGAGTTATAAAAATAACTCTACATATACTCCCATCGGGAGAACAATATAAGTCATCCGTTGACTCAATAAAATGTGCTATTCCAACAGCCGAATAAGCACTCGACAATATATTCTCAGAACGCCAAAGTTGCGAAAAATTTGTGAATGCCGCAAAACTTTGCGAAGGTAAGACCCCAGATCCGTTCTGTGCGGCGTGGCGCTGTCTCTGACGTCGGTTTGCTACTTTTTTCCGTATCAACAGATACGAAGAAAAATCCTAACGGACGCGTTAGGTACCCGATAAATATGATTGGGCCTCGATAGAATGGTAAGACCTTAAGCGGCACCTGTCGAAGTTTTCACCAGTATCCCGAGATCATGTCTAGGGACGTGATCTTGAAGTAGGTTTTTGCGGATTGCCACTAGAGCAGTTAACTAGTACCTGATCCGTCAGATGAACTAGCCCCAACTACCATAATCCCTGTACAATATAGAAATTCATATGCAAAGGCATGTGATAAAGTCAGAGTTATCGAATAAATATAAAAGTGGATATTTTCCTTGACTCTACGATTCAAACAAAATCTCGGGGGCTACTGACATAGGCATCCCCAATGGGCCTGCCGAAGATAGTACCCGGGATTTATTCAAGGCCCACGACCCGAAGGATAAGAAGATTCGGAAGCCCAAGATGTTACTATGGAAAGATAGAGTTGTAATAGGAAGTGTAAATTGTAATCTTACGGGACGAGTCAGAAACCCTCCCGTACTCTGTAAACTTGTATATCACGAATCCCTCGGCTCCGCCTCCTAGATAAGGGGGAGTCGAGGGACAAAGAAAGATCGAATCATTGTTTCTCAAACCCTAGCTTTTACATCGTCGAGTACTTTTCGGCTGAAACCTTTGAGATCTACTTGCCCTCTACATCTAACGAAACCCTAGTCTACTACTTGTAGGCATTGACAAGTTAATCCCTTGTCACTCGGCGTCCCAGGATCGGCGGTGAATAATTTCGGCACCTCCATTGAAAGGAGCAACGTTATACTCCACCGAGTCTGAGCATTCTTCGTGGACGTATAACCATCTTTTGCGCCACCCTTGGACAGAGTCGGGGAATTTGACGTCAAAATATTCGACATCAGGGCGAACGCAAATAACAACACCGCCAATATTGTAGGCGATGTTGTGGGAGCCATTACGGCGGAGACAGAAGATGCGTTTCCACAGAGCCCAGTTAGGATGGACTCCGAGGAAGCATTCGCAAAGAGTAATGAAAATAGAGACATGGAGGATGGAATTGGGAGTTAGCTGGTGAAGCTGCAACCCATACACAAAGAGAAGACCGCGGAGGAAATCATGGATGGGAACAGAGAGGCCGCGGATAAGATGGTCAACAAAGCTAACCCGATATTCAATAGGAGGCGTCGGGTAGCTCTCCTCGCTGGGGAAGCGCAGAGCATCCTTCTTCTTTATTAGCCCAAGTTTCTTCATCAGGTTGATGTCCTGATTGGAAATCTTGGATCTTTCCCAATCCCCCGTTCCCAGATCTTGCGCCGCCATCTTTGATTCAGGTGTGTTGTGCCTGGTGAGTTTTGCGCGGGGTGGCATCAACAATGGCAAAGGCGTGAGTGAGAGTTTGGCTATGCTCAGGAAGTGTTGGGTGCAATGGGGGATTTTTGGAGTGAGAGCAGAGGTGCGGCGATGCGAGAGGAATGACGGAGGAAGAAGAAGGCTTTTTATATAGAAAACTTGCGAATCGTCGCACCGTTGGATGAAGGAGTAATGGATTTGATGCTTTACACGTGGCTAAGGGGTAAAAGTGTATTTTTACTGTGAAGGAACTGGACAGGCGCTACAGTAAACGTGCCAGAAAAAGCGGAGGACGTGTGTCCCCCACTTGCGTAACGTGTCAAACTGTCGCAGGTTTGGGGTCCACCAGTCAGTGAAAGGACATAACTCGTGTTTTCCCAATACAGGGGTCGTGGCTAACGTCAGCACTGATGTCACTTGGACAAAAGAAAAAAGTCGACAACGGTGATATGAAAATTGGTGACAAAATAGAAGTGATGATAACGTCGAGAGCCTTCGATCAAATACAAGTTTTTGCTCAAATGCTCGGGGGCTACTTTAAAAAAAAGGAAAAAGAAAATGTCTGAGTTCTGCAATAAAGAAAGGGCGAGAGCCTATGATCAAATGCAAGCATTTGTCCATAGCCTCGGGGGCTACTCCCATCGGGAGCGCTGGTCGCGCACCCGATAAATATGGAGGATTTCGAGAGGTTATCAATATAGCGAAAGAGAAGATGCTAAAATGGTGAGCCCACAACCAAGCACAAGCACTTGGCTGTAGCCTCGGGGGCTACTCCCATCGGGAACGCTGTTCGCGTGCCCGATGAAATTATAAAATATATTGGTTGGCATATTTCGAGTTATACAAATAACTCTCTATATACTCCCATCGGGAACGCAAGATAAGTCATCCGTTGACTCAAGAAAATGTGCTATTCCAACAGCCGAAAAAGCACTCGACAAAATATTCTCAGAGCGCCAAAGCTGCGAATAATCTCTGAATGCCGCAAAACTCTGCGAAGGTAAGACCCCAGATCCGTTCTGAGCGGCGTGGCACCGTCTCTGACGTCGGTTTGGTACTTTTATCCGTATCAACAGATACGAAGAAAAATCCTAACGGACGTGTTAGGTACCCGATAAAATATGACTGGGACTCGACAAATGGTAAGACCTTAAGCGGCACATGTTGAGTTAACACTAGTATCCCGAGATCATGTCCAGGGACGTGATCTTGAAGTAGGTTTTTGCGGATTGCCACTAGAGTAGTTAACTAGTACCTGATCCGTCAGATGAACTAGCCCCAATTACCGTTATCCCTGTATAATATATAATTGTATATCCAAAATATATGTGATGGTTTGAAAGGTTATTTGGTGATTATAAAGTTGGAGATTTTCCTTGATTCTCTGATTCAAGCAAAATCTCGGGGGCTACTTACATAGGCATCCCCAATGAGCCTGCCAGAAAAGATACCCGGGGTTTACTGAAGGCCCACGACCCGAAGAATATGAAGCTCGGAAGCCCAATTTGTATTTAGGAAAGATAGAGTTGTATTAGGAAATATAGAGATGTGTAACTTTACGGATTGAACTCAGAGAGTCTCCCGGAATATGTAATCTTGTGTAACACGAAACCCTCGGCTCCGCCTCCTATATAAGGGGGAGTCGAGGGACGAAGAGAGGATCGATTCATTGTCAACAGAACCCTAGTTTTTTATTCGTCGAGTACTTTTCGGCTGAAACCCTCGAGATCTACTTGCCCTCTACTTACAACTAAACCCTAGTCTACAATCCGTAGGCATTGATAAGTTAATCCCTTATCAACATGGAAGATACCATCCAAAGAATCTTAGTCCTTTAGTGAAATCTTAATTTTCCCAAAAAAAATTATCATCAACTGGCACCTCTAGTTGTATTAAGGCTATATGCGTGGAATGTGGAGAGAACCTAGCACGTGTAGATTTCATCGAAATTCACTAGTCCTTTGCGTTAATTGGATCAAAGCCAAACATTATATCAAAACATTCCTTGATATGCAAACATAACGTTCAACTAGATCTCTCCTCAATGTTATATTTGGTGGTGAGGATTCCAAAACCGTAGTGACTGTATCGCTCGTGTGACAAACAATGTTTTATAGAGCTGAATATTGTTTCTCAGAGTAGTGTTACCCAGCCACTTATCCCTCAAAAACCTAATTTTCTAGATATCCTTAATTATGAACGAACCATATGTGAAGAAATATTTTTTCGCCGCGATTAGATCAGTCCAAAAAAGTGAGTGTCCAAGTTTCCAATAAACCTGGGGCAACACACTATTTTTCTTTTTAGAAGAGTTCGCCACACCCCATCTTCGGTAAGAAGCTGAAAAGGCCATTTTCCTAGAAGAGTTAAGTTTGTGACCTCAAGATCATGAATACCAAGTATTTCCTAATCTTTAGGATGAAAAATTACATTACATTTAGCAAGTCCACATTTTTTTCTTCGTATCGCCTTGCCAAAAGAATCTTGATCAAAACAAATGAATTGCTTCATAAGTCCTTTGGTAGCTAGAAGAAACAAATCATGTAAAAAAACTTAGTATCAAATTAATGAGAACTAATCGTCCGTCAAGGGATAATAGTTTTTCTTTCCAACTGCTTAATATTTTTTGTAATCTCTGCTCGACATGTTTCCATTCAACATTTGTGAGTCTCCGATAATGTATGGGATGACTAAATAGCTTATTGGAAATTGGTCTTGCCCACACTGAAAAAGTTCAACATAAAGAGCGTCCTAGTATTGAGGCTCACCAAAGAAAACCAAATCACTTTTTTGGAACTATATTGTGACTTATGAAAGTTGGTCAAAATGTGATAATATTAATTTCAGATTTTTGCGTTTTCAAGATCATGTTCCATAAATATAATCATATATCGTCGATGTTGAAGGATAGACAGTCCACCATCCACAAGGGGTGAAACTACTCCTTCAATTTGTCCATCGTTTTTTGTGTGCTCTATTATTATGGCTAAAATATCATCCACTATATAAATAGCATTGGTTATAATGGATCACCATGCCTTAACATTTTTTGTTTGTTTGGAAGTAGTCCCAACATCATCATTTACTTTGATGCCGGCTACACTACTCCGAAAACAATACTATCAATTAGAGCACACCCAACAGTTAGAAAAGAACTTTTGTTCTGACTCTATATAAGAAAAAGACCAATTAAATTTATCATATGGTTTTTGGAATTCAATCTTTAATATTACCTCCCATTCAAATTTTTGATGTAGTTCGTGCATTGTTTCATGGAGAGTTACTACCCCATCTTGAATATTTCTTCCTTGCATAAAAGCAGTTTGAGGGTGATGAATAACATGTTCAATAACCAAATTATGCCTAATAGTTGCGGTTTTCGTTAATATATTGAAGCTAACATTAAGAATGAATATATTTTTATATTGTTGCATCTTTCTGCTTCATTAATCTTTGAGAACAATACTATCTCACTAAAATTAAGGCAGAATAAGTCAAGATGTAGAGTATGAGAAGGTGGAACAATTCTATAAGGTCCAACTTAATGATCCCCGAAAGTTCTGATAGAACTCAGTTGGAAAAATATCCGGTCACGGGGCCTTGCTATTTTCCATTAGGAAAACTATGTTTTCTTAATTCTTCCTTAGTATAAGGTGCAGTAGGATGGACTTTTTGCTCATTAAAAACTTGGGTAATATCATATGTCCGGGGCTGCATCGAGAAACTTCCTTCTCCAGGTGTAACGGCCCAGGGTAGACCCTAATTAGAATTGTTTGTTGTTTTTTATTTTGTGCATCATCATGCATCATGCATCATCACATCCATGTTTTGCCAAATAAAATTATTTTATAAATCCTACTTATTTTGTTTTCCTCTCATATGGTTTATATATAAATCCCCCTTTATCTTTTCTTCTAACAAAACCCTATCTCCAAAGTTATCAAGAAAAAAAATCTTTTCAAATATTACAAATACAATGTAAAAACTATTTTGGTATGTCTCTGTTTGAAATTATTTTACAAAACTGTTTTATAAAACAAAAAAGGAGAAAGTTTTCAAAGAAAAAGAAAACAGGAAAACCTCCCCTCCTCCCTGGGCTCCCTCTCTCCTTGGCCTGCTTCCTCTCTGACCCAGCGGCCCAAGAGCACCAGCCACCTTGGCAAGGCAGCCCACCTCTCCAGCCCAACCCATTCCTCCACGAATCGGTACCTCCTCTTTTCTGTCGTCTTCTTCGTCACACAAAGAATGTGAGCCCCCTCTCTCATGCCACTGTCCTCCACCGAGGTCCCCCTCCACCTGCTCCCCCTCTCTCCCTTTCAACCCTCCCCCGAACCCTAGACTCCCCTCCTTCTCTTCTCCTCCCTCGTGCCGCCATCTCCCCCTTCCTCTTTGCTTCTTTAACCCCTCAACCACCGTGAGCTCCCCGCCGGCGCCCCGTTGAATGCGGCCACCCCTCGCCATGCTGAAGCCACCAGGAGCTCCGCCTCCTTGCCCTGATCATCCTCGTACAAGGAATCGTCCCGGGCCCCTTAAATCATCGCCATTCCACCATTCCCTTCTCCGGCCCCGAGCAGCAAATTCTCCGATTCCGGCGAACCCTTTCCTCCTTCGGCCCCGGCGTCGGCACGTTGAGCTTCAGGGTGAGAACGCGCACCCCCTAGACATACTCACCTCCTCCCTAGCTTCCTGTTTGGTTCCTCACTGTGTTGTCGGCCGCCTCCACCGCAGATGCCGCCGCTGATGAAGCTCCGACGAGCCCCTGATGCCGCCTCCACCTCCATCTTGTCCGCACCAACAAGGCGCCTCTGATAGGCACCAGCGCGCTTCCGGGGAACGTCTGCATCGCCACGCTCGTCTTCGCCGCGCCCGCGGTAGTCACCGCCGCCCTGCGCGCACGTCGTCTGTCGAACACCTTGCGTGCGGCCGTGCAAGGTTGGACACATCAGCGCCAACGTGGCACCTGGGCCCCCCTCGTCAGCGCAGGGGCACACACCCGCTCGGTGAGAACCTCCCAGATCCGATCGGATCTGCTTCTTTGCATCTAGCCCCTGTCAACTTTTGACTCCTAACCCGCAGTCCTTTCCTCAGATCCAGCCAACGTCCTTGTCAGCAGCATCTGGGCCCACGCGTTAGTGACCCAGGTTGTCTTCCCCTCCGGTGAGAAACGTTCCACCCAGATCTGGATCTGGCCTTTTGCGCTAAGCCCCTTGCATCTATTCCTTTCTAAACCCGCCATCCCTAGCTATGTCCGTTACACGATAACCTCCTGCATCTTTGTGAAATCAACCCGGGGTCCCTCCCCCTGGATAAAATTGTTTTCGGGTCCTTCCCCAATTAAAATAAAATCTGTTTATCTATTTTAAATAATAAAAACTAATCTGTTAATAACTTTTAATCTATAACTCGAAATTAAAAGTGTTGTACATGAAAATTGATCAGAAAAATATGAGGAACATGAATATGCCATCCATTCATCTGTTTGCATCTCACATCATGTCGAGACGTGATAGTTATGCATGTTCACCTCACATGTATGCGGAGTTTTTCGGATACCGACTAGGGTTTTCCCCGCTCCGTTTAATATTGAAGAAGCGCACCCCTGCTATGATATGCCATGCTAATGAACACTTAACTTTGCCGGTAGAAAATGCAACTCCAACGTAATTTGCTTGTCCGGGGTTCCGACTCCGATTAATATGGATAAGTTGCATCGCATCATCGTTGCCATGTCATGCATATCATATCATGATCATGCCAATTCTTTTCCGTAGTTGTAAGATTTGCATCTGTTGTTTGTTGTAGCATTTCCTTCTTCCCGGATAGGATCACGAAGTGTTGATGTGAGGTACGACGAGTTCTCCGACAAGTTCTCCTGCAGCTTTTCACAGGCGAGCCCTCTCTCTTCACCTATTTTACATTTTGCTCTTCATCGCACTGCTATACATAGGTTGCGCTTCTTTATCGAGTCACATGTCCTATTCCACTTGTTTACCATAATAATCCTATACGTATCATTCGTTATCCATAGCCGTTGCTTGATGTTTGAGCCTTGCGAGTCGTAGGCGTGTTTAGGCTCTGTTGTTTATCTCGATCTGTTACCGGAATTTGTTAGGTTGTTGGGAGGATATCACATGCTATATTAGTTTATTGGAGATACACATGCTTTACTTTAATGTTAACAACTAAAATTGTAAGCAGAGGCATCTGTGAGCCCCTTTGCGAAAGCATCGGAACTTTGACTTGCTAATGTCCCCTAGGATCCGAGTTCTTGTTATCTGTTCCGAGATTGAGCGCTCTACCCATGCGTGGGGACGATTATCGGGACCCCCCTCACCCATTACCTTTTCTCAAGTCAGTTGAAAAGGGGGCCACAACCTTGGTTTTATTTGCCTATGCCATGTATGCCATGTTTACTTCCTGTTGCCTTCGGGTGTTTATATTCTGTACTGTACCCCGCGGGACATTTAGCGAAGCGTGTGGTTCGCACGCCTAGCCGCCGTCACAAACCCTGAGTCCGCTTCAGAGTACGGCCGAACTTCGATACGGGTAGCTTAGTCGGGTGGCCCCCTAGACTTTTTTGTTGAACTGGGAACGGTCTTGTTGTGAGACATCCACCTGTCGTAAGTGGGTCGAGCTTGCGTATGATTACATTTGGACAACCCCTGCAGGGTGTACATCTTATCGATAAGGCGTGTCCGCGATTATGAACGACTTGGAATTGTATAGCTTGATCATAGAACAACTTACACCTTATACCTGTCGTTAATAATCTGATAATAACCTACGTAGTAATATAGCATTACTACAACCGATACCTAATAAAACTTGTCCACCGTTGAGTCCCTTTTACATTGCCTCTTCGCTTTGTTGAAGGGGATATGTGTAATTGGCTGGGTTATGTTTGTGTAGTATTTATCTGTTACCTTGTGCGCTCTCTTATCTTCTCTGATTAGACGGATGTTGTAGTGTGCCTCTGTTGGTTATAGTTTTGCTGCCGCTAAACCTACCATATAGCCCCAGGCGATATATTTGCCCAGCGAGTATAGCCATTTCTAGTCTCGCTAAGTACGTGCCGGAGTTCGTTCCTTGGTACTTACTCTCGCATTTTCTCTTTCTCTTATGTTTTCTCCCTTTTTGTCGGAAAATAAACAATTCTTTTAATTAACATATGATCGTTTGTAAGAAAAACATAAGATAAACTTTCTACTGTACAAATGTCTTCTGTGCGTCAAATGGTTCTAGATTAACTTTAATTATCACAAATTTAGGAGGATGGTAACATTAAAGCAGATATATAAGGGCAGTGCAGAGCATCCTCTGGGGGATCAATCCACACGACTTCCCTCCTCCAAGGCCGCACAAGCCTAAGGAAGGGAGGGAAAGGGGATAGGAAATGGGAGATGAGAGCAAGTCGGTACCCTTGCGGAAACCCCACGTGTAGCCCAAATTACATGTAGAATTGTTTTTTTTCTTTTTGAAACTTTAGTACTTTTGATTTTAAGTATTATGAAAATCCAAAAAAAAACTTGGCCGTAGACAATGTTGCATTCTATAAGTGTGTTAATTTTTAGAATGAAATACATTGCATTTGACCTTGGATAAAAATGAAACGATCTTATAAAATGACAAAATCGAGATACTAGTGTCATTTTTGCTGAGCACAAAATACAACATATTTCTTTCTGAAACTTTACATATTAGTTAACAGTATAATGGAACCACCTAGGAGCAACCACAGTAATTTAACTCTCTGGACCGTCCGATTCAGCCGTTGGACGTTTCAGATGCATCCTCGTTTCCCGCATCGTTGATGAAGTGGTTCCGTTCCTTAAATCGCGCCGAACGGGCCAACCCAACATCACAGGGCTGCTACTCCGCACGCCGAGCTAGCCCAGCTTTGGTTGATCGGGCTGTGAATAGTTCATGTGGGCCTTTAGGCCTTCATTTTATTTCCTTGGGCAACATTGGACAGTGAACATGGAGACGAAGCGGCCGCGTTTCCTTCCTTTCTCTACTCATCGTGCCGCCGTTTCTTCTCTGATTGCTACACGCGTGAGTGGTGCTTGCTGCGCGCGATTGGCATCCGCCACGAAACGGGTCAGGCGATGGTCGCACCAATGGATCTCTACTAAGATCGAACTTCCTTCGATTTTTCGGGGATCTAGAAGCCCGGCTATTTGGCCCTTCTTCTCCGGCGACGGCATCGTGCAGATGGCGTTCCTACAGCAGCTTGGGTTTAGGACATGCGGGCCTGCGCGATGCGCGCACCTGTGGATCCCTGCAAATTGCCGGCTTAGTTCGATTTCGCATGGATTTGGAAGCCCGCCGACTTTCTACCCGTCTTCCCCGGCGCCGGTGCGGTGTTACACCTGTTTGTCTCCTCTAATCATCTATTCTGGTTCTACCATATATCTTGCCTATAATCGGATTTCTCCCTTTCATTTAACCTGCTCATTATTTTTTTGTGAGGGTTAATTTGTCTCCACAATCCACGCGTGCTGATTTTGTGGCGTTAGCATGACTCTTAAGTGCTGCTCCCACTTGCCTTCCATCCGGTTATGTTTCACTGATGTGATAGGCAGATAATTGATGCCTGACGACAGCGGCATGGCCATAGAGGTCGTTCATCTTGTCCTGCAATGCTGCCTATTCGTGGTACACATGTTATGTTGTCCGTTCGTCGCCGCTTCATTGATGTGTGAGCGCCAGGCTTGCTTCTCCTGCACCTTTGATCTCTGGTATAAAATTATTGCATTGTCATATTGATCCTCCTGGTCCGTGTTGGTTCATGGAGGAATTGGGGATCGATATTTACTTCACAGTGGTGAGAAAATGACTTTTTGCTAGCTATATGGAGCTGATCTTGCATCTTGACAATTTATCATGTTATATTGGTTGTTTCCTAGCCTAGGCTTACCTCAATTCGTGTTCTAATTTGTGTTCCTGTTGAGTTTGTAGAGACGTCTAAGATTACCAAAAATTTCCGATGGTGTGGTTTACTGGCTTGTGAGCACCTCTTTGATGTGCTGATTTGGGGACATGTATGATCTCTCTTTGTATTGTCCTATAGTTTGATGCGCGAAACAGTTTGACAGTTTTTTCTTTTGCACTGTATATATTTGGGTCTATTGGAACATACAAGTATATTTAATTTTTCACCTTTGGCAGTGTTTATTTGATGTCGATAGTTGGCGTGTCTTCATCTGTTATTGGAGCATGAAGTTTCTACTTGGGAGGAAGATTTTCATAGGTTAAATTTTGAATACATGTAATTCTTGGGTAGAGGATTCCCTAACATGTGAGTTAGATCATTTACTTCTCTTTGTATCAATTCCTTTGCTCTTCAAGTTGGAGGTTTCTGTTTTTATTTTTTTGCGATTAAGTTGGAGGTTTTGTTCCTAAGGTCTGACCTCTTTCCTTTGCAGGAGAGATTAAACCTATTGTCAAGAGAGTTGAAATCGATTCAACTTTTGGACCTGTAGCGTGGGAAGCCCGTTAACATGTGAGAGTGCATCTTTGGCAGGATCGAGATCAGCTGAGGCATGGTCGGCACCTCAAGGCTGTTAAGGGCTCCAACAACCTCTGTACGACCATAGAAGGTGTTCTGGTACTCTGCTCCCTTTTATTTAGTACTACAACGAATATGATCCTCACCAGACTCCATAGTTTCCTATTGATTCAGCTAAATGCTTACATTATTTCCGCAAATACTTGGCAGAAAAAACAACTTTAGTGGAAATATTTAGGGTTACTGAGTTCTATGTTAAATGGAGCCACCAATTTTCATATATGGCCAGTAAATTCATTGGAGTTATCTACTTACCCATTTTTCATCCCTCCTACAGATCATTATTTCTCTGACCATTCAAATTAATTTCAGCAAAGTGAACTGTGCCTTTTTTAAATCAGGGCCTTGATAACTGAAGTTGTCGAGTTCTTGTTTATAGCCTTAGATGAACATTTGGTAGACACTTTTAAAAGTATTATTGGATACTAAATGCACAATATAGAACCTCAGATGAACTCTTAGTAGCCACTTTTCTTTCCTCGAAAGTATTGTTGGATAAGAAATACACAAAATTTAAGTATTATTTTCTTCACATGCATACAGTTAAATGCTTAAAGTCTTTCCTTGTCATTCTTTAATTGAAAGTATTTTTGTTAAGGGGACACAAGCACAAACAAAATATTCTTAATCTTTACACAATTATTCTTGTCTGACTTGTCGTTTGTGTGTCTCACATCCTCATAGCTCCTTTGCAAGATGGAGAAAAGCCTCATCTCTTCCAGGACTTTTGTACATTGCTTATTTGAGGGAATCTCAAGACTACAAGAGTTCTTGATTTTTCAATCAGAAATTAATCCATTGGAAAATTTGTTGGCAGCATTCAAGACCTTGGAGACATTGAAGTGGCTGTTATGGGATTTCTTGGATGTTTCCATCAATTTGTTCGCGGTGAGCTATTTGTAGCCAGTTGACAATATAACTATACATACATGCTAAGGGTCAAAGGATTTTTTATACTTTTGCTGAAAGTAGGAAAATTTACATATCTTTGTTACTTTGGTGCCGAAATCTCATGAAATTTGTATGCAACTTAATATGACATGCAGGTGAAACTGATCGATAGTGCATGCAACTAAACTGATTCATAGAAAAGAAAATTGTAGGCATATTGCAGTAATAATGATGTGTCTTCACATTGACAAATAAAAACTAATTACTGATATCGGATGAAGCCCGGTGATCAGGGGGGTACGTGAGCACCCCCTAGCTACTCAACACGTGTCTAACGTCATCCATTATTCCGTTAACGCAAGTGGGCAAGTGGACAAGTCAGAGACTGACGTTGCTTCACCAAACCGGCTCCTCCTCTCCAGAAAAATAAACGGAAAAGAAAAGGGAGTCCATCCCGCTGTTGCCCCGCATGAGGAGCTCGAGGTAGGGGGCCTACTCCCCCGCCGGACAAGCATCAGAGCGCCGCCAACCTGGCCTGCAGCGCTCGCCTGCAGCGCTCGACAGTGGTCCAGCTTCCCACCGTGTGCCCTGCCGATGGGGCTGCGGCTCGGCACCGTCCGCCACCACCCCCGTCCTGTAGCGAGCCAAGTTTCTCACTCTTATTTTTCATCCTGTAGATCGTTTCACTATTGGGGATTTCTGATGGGTGGGATAGAAATTCTTGTATTGGAACTGGAAATCTGGATGCTGCTCAATGTCCAAGTTCACTATTACAATCCCGTGGTGCTGCTCAATGTCCAAGTTTTCTAGCTCCAAATCTTTTCTCTCCAAAAATTCCCCAATTCCTCTCTGAAAGTGTAGAGCTTCACGTTTGGTACCTAAGAACGGCGGGGGCGCCTCCTCCCGCCTGCCGCCGCTGGGAACCGCGGGGGCGTCTGCTCCTGCCTGCCGTCGCTGGGAACCGCGGGGGCGACGCAGGAGGGCAGGGTTGTGTCTTCCGCCGGTGGGGAACCAGGGGCAGGGCACACGATGGGAAGCAGCGACGACGGTGGCCCTGGCGCTGCAGCGACGACGGCGGCGCGCCCGCGCCCGCGTCTTGGCCTGGTCCCGTGGCCGAGGCGGAAGCCATGGCCTGGCTCTCCTCGGCGGTCCAACGCGCCTGCGCCTGCGAGATGCAGCCACCACGCCCCCACGTGCGAGCCGTAGCCACGGTGGAGGAGGGCGCCTCGGTCGACTCCGCTGGCGTCTGCGCTACGGGCTCGCCGGCCGCTCCTTCGCCGCCATGGCTCGCCGCTCCTCCACGCACGCAGCGCCGCCGCACATCCTCACCCGGCCGGATCTCGTCCGCACCAGCGACACCAGTTCCCCGACGTAGAACGCCGCCGGACACCATGTCCAGAGCTCGGCGGACGAGGCCGCGCTGGCCACCGGGGCTCGTTTCCGCCGTCGTGGAGCGCGCGCCGCACGCGCTAGAGTAGCGAGGAGGGAGAAGTGATGCACTGATTTTTGCTGCCCCCTCGAGCTTCCACGGATTGATTTTGGTTGCAATGGTTTGAGAGGATTTGAGAGATGTGAGAGGGGGGAGCGGCAGTCCGGGTCAACGGGAGCTCGTGGGGCAGCTCGCGGCCAGGAGCAGTCCAGCTCGAGCGTTTCGGTGGAATGGTAACAACAAACAACGAAAAAAGATTCGCTTTAACACCGTATGTTGCCGTTAGTTTAGAAAGTGAGATGGCAGAATCTTAAAGGCAATCCAACGGTGTCTAGGGGGTGCTCACGTACCCCCCTGATCACCGAATCCACTCTCTTACTGATATTTAACAACATTTTTCAGTTATATGGGGAATAACCAAATTAACCATATGGAAGCACATAAAAGAAATACTTGGCCCTACTATACTCTATTAGCAGGCTTATACTTTGAATATCACTATGATCATCTCATTTTATTTTTATTTGGAATAACATTTGTTGACCATTTAGGGACGAGCGCGGCAACGCGCGCATTTATGTTCTAGTTTGTAGCTTAAAACAACAACAGCAACAACAGCAACAGCAGCAACAACAGCAACAACAGCAACAGCAGCAACAACAACGGCAACAACAACAACAGCAACAGCAACAACAGCAACAGCAACAACACCAGCAGCAGCAGCAGCAGCAGCAGCAACAACAACAACAACAACAACAACAACAACAACAACAGCAGCAGCAATAGCAGCAACAGCAACAACAACTCTAAAGGATTTGTTGCTGTAGGCTAGAGGTGAAACCCATAAGATCTTCTAACCAACTCATGGTTCTGGCACATAGATAGCAAGCTTTGGTTCTGGCACATGGATAGCAAGCTTCCACTCGGCTCTTTCCATGGCTAGTTCTTTGGTGATACTTCAGTCCTTCAGATCTTTCTTTACAGACTCCTCCCATATTAAGTTTGGTCTACCCCATCCTCTCTTAACATTGTCAGCACACTTTAGCCGTCCACTATGCACTGGAGCTTCTCGAGGTCTGCGTAGAATATGCCCAAATCATCTTAGACGATGTTGGACAAACTTCTCTGCAATCGGTGCTACCTCAACTCCATCTCGTATATTATCATTCCGAACTCTATCCTTCCTCGTGTGGCCACACATCCATCTCAACATGCGCATCTCTACCACACCTAATTGTTGAACATGCCGCCTTTTAGTCGGCCAACATTCATCGCATACAACATTACGGGTCGAACTGCCATCCTATAGAACTTGCCTTTTATCTTTTGTGGCACTCTCTTATCACAAAGAATGCCAGAAGCTTGGCGCCACTTCATCCATCCGGCTTTGATCCGATGGTTCACATCTTCATCAATATCCCCATCCTTGTGCACGACAGACCCCAAGTATCGAAAGGTGTTCTTCTGAGGCACCACCTGCCCATCCAGGCTAACCTCCTCCTCCTCGTATCTAGTAGTACTAAAACCGCACATCATGTATTCAGTTTTAGTTCTACTAAGTCTAAAACATTTCTATTCCAAGGTTTGTCTCCATAGTTCTAACTTTCGATTGACCCTGTTCGACTATCATCGATTAGGACCACATCATCTGCAAGTGTATATCCCTTGTGATCTCATTCATCACCAAATCAAATAAATAAGGGCTCAAAGCTGACCCTTGGAGCAGTCCTATTTTAATCGGGAAGTTATCGATATCGCCATCTCTTGTTCGAACATTTGTCACCCGTGGTATTTTTTTCATCCTTTTTCAAGTGTTTAAATTCGAATTTGCAGAGGTTTAAAACGACCTGCATTTAGTCTGAGCTAAAAAAAAAACCCACCTCAGATATCATGCATAGCATTCTCCAACATAAAACTAGATGCAAAGATGCCAAGACCGTACTGCGCTCCGTTTTTGGCGTGGCCTTGCTTCCTAGGTCGGTAATAACTCGTACAGAAACCAAACGAGACGAGTTCGGTTCATATAGTTCGGTTCATATTCATAGACTCGTTATCAATCAAACTCCATAAAGTACGAGACACGCACCCACCCGGCTTCCCACCACCGACCGACCGATCGACACGAGCTTCCCGAGTCTCGCCACATCGCAACCGCGCGCCGCCTCTAATCTCCGCCGGAACCCTACCCCGTCGCCGAGGTCCGAACCCCCGGCGCAGCCAAGATGGTGCTCGCGCAGCTCGGCACGAGCATCTCCGATGCGCTCGCGCGGATGAGCAAAGCGACGGTGGTCGACGAGAAGGTGCTGGGGGAGTGCCTCAAGGAGATCACGCGCGCCCTCCTGCAGTCCGACGTCCGATTCGAGACGGTCCGCGACGTGCAGGCCAACATCAAGAAGATCGTCAGCCTCGACACCCTCGCCGCCGGCACCAACAAGCGCCGCATCATACAGCAGGCCGTCTTCTCCGAGCTCTGCCGCATGCTCGACCCCGGGAAGCCCGCCTTCGTCCCCAAGAAGGGGAAGCCTAGCGTCGTCATGTTCGTCGGATTGCAAGGTCAGTCGGCCTGTTGCATTGCTATATATACCACCTAGAGTATTCTTACGTGCTGTCTGTTACATGTTTTCCCCCAATTATCTTGAATTCTTGATAGCTAGTAAGAAAATGTGTTGTACGTATAACCTAAAACTTGATTGAACTTCGCCCTATGTGTTTTGGGCAGGATAACTGTATCTATAACGGTGCGTGATTTGGATCGTGCGCCCATGAATATCAAGGGGCCTCAGATTATTTCTAGAAGTATTGAAAAAATATCAGTCACCTGTCATCGATAGAAGCAGACGTTGTTAGAATTTTCCCTTCTATCTATGTGCTTCGCTACGTGAATTGTGACAAAGCAACTATAGAAATTAGTTTTACTCGAGGGAGTTCTCAGTTCTGCCCTGAGATGGATGGCAAGGTAGATAAGTTGTTTTGTGGAGAATTTGTAGTGAACCGCACATTTCATTTAAGTTGTTTGTAGTTGTGAGATCTCTCAGGCTTCCCTTTTATACAGTTGCAATATATAATGTTGATGTTCACTGAATAACGATGTATTTCTGTAGGTTCTGGAAAAACCACTACCTGTGCCAAGTACGCGCAGTATTATCAGGGGAAAGGATTTAAACCATCCCTGGTTTGTGCCGATACATTCAGAGCTGGTGCCTTTGATCAGTTGAAGCAGAATGCAACCAAGGCGAGGGTACCATTTTATGGAAGCTACATGGAGTCGGATCCCGCGAAAATTGCTGTTGAGGGGCTGGAAAGGTTCAGAAAAGAAAACTCTGATCTCATCATCATTGACACAAGTGGACGCCATAAGCAAGAGGCTGCACTCTTTGAGGAGATGCGCCAAGTTGCAGAAGCAACGAAGCCAGACCTGGTGATATTTGTGATGGATGGCAGTATCGGTCAGGCTGCATTTGGTCAGGCACAAGCATTTAAGCAAAGTGCCTCTGTTGGTGCTGTGATTGTTACCAAAATGGATGGTCATGCAAACGGAGGCGGCGCACTTAGCGCGGTTGCAGCTACAAAAAGCCCTGTGATATTTATTGGAACCGGAGAACACCTTGGTGACTTCGACGTTTTCGATGTGAGACCATTTGTTAGTCGTCTGTTAGGTAAGTTACTAAATCTATTATTGTTCATAACCTGTGATTCTTCTTTCTAGATTGCGGTTTAACAAATGATGTATTTGGCAGGCATGGGAGACCTGCCTGGCTTAATAGACAAGCTCCAGGATATTATTCCTGCTGATCAACAACAGGACCTTCTGGAAAAGCTCTCTACCTTCACTCTCAGGCTTTTGTATGAGCAGTTTCAGAATCTTCTCAAAATGGGATCTCTCGGCCAGGTTAACTATATCCTTTAGTAGTATATTTTAATATGTTAACATGTGATTGAATTTCGTATGCTAAATTATATCGAGTGTTTGATGTTAGATGAACAATCCAACATCACTCAGATTCCAAATTTCCAATTCGCTATGCTTCCGTGGTAACATTATTTTAATCATTGGCTGCCTACTCTTATCTTCCAGGTCTTCTCTATGTTGCCTGGATTTAGTTCGGAGTTGATGCCAAAAGGAAGTGAGAAGGATGGCCAAGCAAAGATTAAGCGGTACATGACGATTATGGATTCTATGACAGATGCAGGTGAGCTAATCTTAAGGCTTTATTTTGTGTAACACAAGCGATATTCTGAAACTTATCTTGCCCCTCATGCTACCTTGTAGAGCTCGACAGTCCAAACCCAAAAAAGCTGATGACTGAATCACGAACCATCCGGATTGCTCGAGGATCCGGCAGACAAGTGAGGGATGTGATGGACATGCTTGACGAGTACAAGCGACTAGCCAAGGTGATGGGCAAGATGAAGAATATAAAGCTTCCGAACGGAAAAATGAGTGATAAGAACCAGAACCAGACCATCCAGCAGTTGACCAAAGCCCTGCCACCACACATGCTGAAGCAGATGGGTGGCATCCCTGGCTTGCAGGACCTCTTGAAAAAAATGGGTGGCAAGGACATGAGCCAAATGCTTGGAGGCATGGGCCTGGGTGGGGACTTGTAATGCAAAGGTAGTTTCCTTCTCGTCCTTGCAGCGTTGCAGAATTTGCTAGACTACGTGACATTTTTTCGGTGAACATTTTTTTGGGGGTAGTGGTCATTTTAGTGTTGAATATATTTGTGCATAGTTAAAGCAAGGAAGTAAATTCGTTTTTAGTCGATTGTACTGCGTAGTGGGGTTTTGTTGGTGGCCTTCTTCTATATGGAACGCTCTCCACGTCGGTTTGCTAAACATTAGCCGGGCATGCTCATCGTTGGTGTTAACAAAGAAGAGGAATCTCCACTACACAGTTGAGCCAAGCCATCACCAGGAATGTGAAGCTTGGAAACCACCTTGTTATGTAATTTCTCGGATGTCGTGGATGAAAAACCAAAATATAATTATGAAAACAGACGAAGACCAATACAATTACAATGTATGGAGAGAACCTAGAGTAAAGAATAGAATTAACTTGAAAGAACATACCATGTTGCGTTTGGTAAGACTTGATTTTGTCAAACATGTCAGAAATGGTGCCCCAACGAAGGTATTAGCCGCCACTAAGATCTCTAAGAGTCGAATGTGCTCATAGTCGCTCAGTTTGCATCTTGGGGAGATACTGGCAGCATCATATGAGTCTTCATCCCCACTACTGAGATAGACAATAGTAATTCATTGTGACTTGTCCTCTTAATGAAAAACCTACCATTTCTCCTCCGATGGAATGGTTCCGTGTGATGAATTGCTTCCAACATTGCCTCCCATGCACGCGAGTGCCTCTTATTTCTCCGCAACAATGTCATATGCACCCCCATGCACCTGAAAGTGCACACTCTCTTTAGCTACTTCATCGACCAGTGACTTCACATTGCATGGAATAATATATACTACTTCCATCTTAAAGCTTAAGGCTTATATTATTTTTAGAAAGTCAAACTATGTGAAGTTTGACTAAGCTTTTACCAAAAATTATTAACATGCATACAAAATTAATATCATTAAATAGATAATAAAATATATTATTGTATAGTATGTACAAAATATTATATTTGTTGATAGATTGTTCTAAAAGATTGGTCAAAATTTACTTGGTTTGACTTTAAAAAAATGCCTTAACCTTTGAGATGGAGGTAGTACATCATAAGCAGAAGAATAGTGGCCGCACATCTTCGAGTCCATCACTCCAGATTTTCGCTAATCCCGTGCTTGCCGTTGACCTCACCGGGATCTAAAAGATAGAAAAGAGAAAGAGTGAATAGAAAGAAGAAGTAATGTGCAGATCTGAAAAAATCAAGAGGAAATGAGAGTTTTCATCGTCATGCGGCAAAATTACTGCGAAATTTGAATATTTCTACTGACGGGAAATTACTACAGAAGCTGAATATTTCCGCTGACGAAT